>NC_067158.1:33393046-33532918 GCF_903995435.1 Acomys russatus
CCAATAACCATAGCCATTTATTATATAGGTGTTTACAGCCTCGGGCTGAAGTCTACATAAATTATTCTATGTAAATTTCACAACTACTTTATAAAAGAGCTACATGTATTCTTCTGATTTTACAGTGGGGTAAAAGATAACTCAGATAACTTGGATGATTCTCTATGACCGCAGCTGGTTAGTGATCAGCTTCTGTTTGAACCTGTAACCCACAAGCCTAGTCACTACATTTTGCTGCCTTTCTGCTTGTCTCTTGGTTCATGTATAGGTTTATCATGGATGTTTTGACACCATTCTTAAGTTTCTGATTTCATGTTTTTCCCTAGAAATTGGGTACATATTTGACTTTAGTTAGTTCCTACAAGAACCGTGGTCTGGCCCTATTCTGTTTTCGTTCTTAGTCCTTATTTTATTTTCTTAAAACTTGTGCCATGTGTATTCACTGTGCATAATATTTTTGAACTGTGTATATTCACTGTACATAGTGTTATGTACTATGAGGATAGTTTCACACAAGTATACACTGTAGTTTGGTCATATCATTGTATACCATTTACAACTGTGTGTGCTAATGGGAATTTCTATACCTCCCAAACTCATGCTGAGTGTCGAACACCTGAATGTCACTCAGTGTGGTGGTGTTTGAAAGTGAAAGCTTTATAAGAGAAATAGTCTTTAAATGATGAGAAGTCCAGAGAATTTGATCTGGTTAATGCTCCCCTCTCCCTCTCTCCTGCCTTCCTATTCTTTCTCTATTCCTCCAACGTCTCTGCCATTTGCCCATGGAACACGTATATGAAGTGTAAGTTCCTGGTTTCTTTGAAAACTTAGTTGTCTCGTGCAGCAGGCACGGGTCTGTTTGAGCTGCGAGCGCGAGGTCCTTGGGGTTCGAAAGATGGGGCCCTCAATGCATTCTGAAGATGATTGTGTTCCAGAGCTATGTAGAAATGTTCACCCCCAAGAGCGGCCTGATTGGGAGGAAACGCTTAGCGCAGTGTATTAGAAATACCCAAGCCGAGATCATCCAAGATGGCGTTGATTGCACACTGTGTCTGATCCACAGAACAGCAGTGACTGTACAGCCACGAAAGGACCATACTGAGAGCTCCAAAATACACTGTTGGTGTTTCCCAGAAAGAAGTAAATCCTGTCATGTGGATTTTCCATGCCCTCCCACCACAGGACCATGGGACCACGCTCTGGTGAGCCCCCAGGGACTCGGGGCACCAGTGCTGCTGCCACTGCTGCTTTTCAGGTTGCAGCCTGGTGCAGTGTGGGCCAAGGAGATGGTATTCGAGGAGGGGGTGCTGTTCAAATCAAGCCTGAGTGACTGTACCACTCACACCACAGGCCTCATGGACCTTCTCTCATGGCAGGGCCATGCTCAGTGCCTAGAGCTGGATGGTGTAGAGGTGGATACTAGGGACAGCACTGAGGCAGGGGCCCATGGTGGATAGAGCACACAGTGGAACCAGAGACTCACGAGGCATGAACCAACAGAGCCACAAGTTCCCCAGGACAAGAAGCTGAGCTGGGCCAACATCAATGGTTTCTGCAAACAACTCAACGAAGTCTTTTAGGGGCTTCCACTTGCCACCTGTTTGATGGCCCGCAAGATCCAGTATCTACAGGAGTAGGAGGCCATCCATGCCTTGACAGCCAGCAACAATCTGGCAAATTGAACGGGAGCAGGAGAGGTGGCCCTAAGGACACAGGAGCGGGTGAGCCGGCCCTGCCATGATGACATGGGAGGCGGAGAGTGGGCCCTTCCCTGAGGACACAGGAGCAGGAGAGCTGGCCCTGCCATGGTGAAATGGGAGCAGGAGAGTGAGCCCTGCCCTGAAGACAAAGGAGCAGGCCCTGATCCAGGCCTCTGAGTGGACCTCACCCGAACATCTACCGCATGTATGACCTGTTAGAACACATGAAGGGGACAGACCTACAGATTCAGATTAAGAATCTCCTTGACACACAGCAACAATGGGATGTATGACAGCAGTCCCAGTAAGGATCCAGTAACAATAGTGTAGGCCTCAAACCAGACCCATGACTCATAGCAATGAACATTTGAGAGTAAACGTATGTGGACAAAAAGCTATACTGCATGATACACTACAGCTTCTATTTTGTTTGTTTGTTTGTTTGTTTGTTTGTTTGTTTTATTTTACTGGGGAGAGGAGAGGGATTTTGGTGCATGACATGTAAATCATAGACATTCATTAAAAGTAAACAACAAACAAACAAACAAACAAACAAAAACTCAGTTGTCACATGATGTTTTACTGAAAGCTGTCTTGTGAGAGGGCATGTGATGTTTTGCTGAAAACAGACACGTGAAAAGATATGTGAAGTTTAGAAAGAGTATAAATGGAACCCCACAGACAGATGACACTTTCACATTGCATATAATAATAGTTATGGTGCATGGATGAATAAATGGGTATGTCCAGCAACCATGAAAAGCTATCATTGTCAATTAATAGGTTCCCTAGTCCAGCTACAGACTCTGGATCAATATCTTTTGTGAGCCTCTTCTTGGGTCCAGTGGGAGAGCTGACCCAGTGGCTCTGCAGTCTAACTGGTTCCCTGAACTAATTCTTGGTTTTGTAGAACAAGCTCTTGGAGAAACTTGAGCAGAAACTGCTCTTCTTTGTACTCTGGTTGCCTCACTGAAATGAATATCACTTTGGGCTCCAGTGGCTCTGACAGAAGAAATTCCAACGATCATCAGCTATCATGAAGATTAAAAGAGAAAGATGCATCAGGAATCTTTCCAGGTCAGTAATTCATCTAAGAATAAAGAAGCAATTCTCAGCATCTCCCAGACATGGCTGTGGAGACAGAGAAGGCAGCCAATTGCCTACAGATGCCCATCTCTGGATCTGGGAAACTTTTCCAGGCAGGAGCCATGTTTAAATCACTTTCAAAAGGCTGTACGTAAGAAGCATTGCAGATCACTTTCTAGTGCTAGCATGGTTAGAGCCTTTACAAAAGGGCAGTGCTCTGAATATTTAATAAAGTAAGTAATAGTGCTAATGCTGAGAAGAACTAAATTGGATATTGTGTGCCAGCCATAGGCTGAAGTATAAAACTGAAAAGATAGCATGGACAATTTTGTATACACTTTGGGACATTCCCCCCTACTTTACTTGCTGTTTTAAATCTATAGGCTGTGTTTCCACTGTCTTCCTGTTTGGATAATACAAAACACTTCCCGTAAGTAGCTAACTTGACAGGTTCTCATTTGTACCAGGCTTCCAGGAGCTACTTGTAACTCCCGTGTTCACATGTTTACAGTTCTGAGTCTGTGATTCATTAGTTCATTTATTCACTCAACTCGGCCATCTGTGACTGAGTTTCTCCTATGTGCTTTCTCTGAAAAAAAAAAAAAAAAAAGGATGAGCAAATGTATTGCTGTGCTGAAGATACTCTCGGTGAAAGAGAACAGACAAGTGCAGGATGCACTGGCGACACAGTGGACACAGTGGACAGCATGTTTTCATGATGGGAATGTATATTCCATTGCCAGAAACTACATCCCTCCCAGCTTGGCCTGGGTGTCCAAGTTATCATGGCAGATCTGCCTCTCTGATGTGATTTCCACTCCTATTATCTTGAAACACTCCATATTCATATAGGTTAGTTACTGAATATCTTGAGAATTCTCTTGTTCAAAGTCGGTTAGTTGTACTAGGTCTTAAAAGATTTCCTAGAATCTCTATAAAACTCATCCTGCAGTGTAGGCTGTACCTGTTGGGAAAAGAGTGTACTAGAATCACTAGGAAACTTTGAAGATAGAGAGGGATTAAAGTAAAGGTTCTCCCTCCACTCCTTATTTTCTCCATTCCCCTGGAAAACAATGTTTAAACTCAATGACCCTAAATTTCATATCTTAGTAATAGTATTGATGCCAGCAGTTTCTTCATAGAATGTCTGTAAATGACATTTAATTAAAAACATCGTGTCTTTGTGTAAGTATTAGAAACTGTAGGAGATGGACACATTTGTTTGGGGTCTATTGGCTCACATATTCTAGCTAGCATGTAGAAATAGGTCAATGCTTTGCAGCATTACAGGGGCTTTAAGATAAAAATCAGGAGGTATTTGGGGGTTTGTAGCTTGAGGAGGAGAAGAAGAGCGCTGGTGATCTATAAGAGCAAAGGATGCTGATTGGTTTCTTCTTCATTTTAGAGAAATTAGTGCTTTAAATATTATCATTAAGCTTCTGCCCTGTAATTATATAAAATCTTTTTTCTGTTTATTATTTGTTTATTTAATCACTTTACAGCCTGACTGAAGCCCCCTCCTTCCTATCTTCCCTTACACTCCTCCCCCCCCCTCTCCTCTTCTTAGAAAAGTGTAACTCATGGGTACCAACCCACCCTGGCACACCAAAGTTCAACAGGGCTAAGTGCGTCCTCTCCCACTGAGGCCAAACAAGGCAGCCCAGTCAGGGGAAAGTGATTCAAAGGCAGGCAACAGAGTAAGAGACAGAATACTCCCATTGTTAGGGACCCACATCATCAACCAAGCTGCACATCTGCTACATATGTGTAGGGGGCCTAGGTGCAGCCCATGAGTGCCCTTTGGTTGGTAGTTTAGTTTCTATGATCCCTCATGGGCCTAGGTCATTTTCTCTGTAGATCTTCTTATGGTGTCCTTGACCCTTCCAGCTCCCCCAGTCCTTCCTCCCATCTTTCAACCAACTCCTCGAGCTGGACCTATTGTTTGATTCTGGGTCTCTGCATCTGTTTTTATCAGCTGCTGTATGAAGCCTTTCAGAAGAAAGTTATGCTAGGCTCCTTTCTGCAAGCATAGCAGAGTATCATTAATAGTGTCAAATGTTTGCTCTCTCCAATGGGGTGGGTCTCAAATTGAGCCAGTCATTGATTGGTCATTCCATCAATCTCAGCTCCATCTTTATCTTTACATTCCTTGTAGGCAAGATAAATTTTTTGGTGGAAGGTTTTATAGGTGGGTTGGTGTTGCCCTCCCCTCCACTAGGCCATACCACATTGAACTTTCCCAATGTCATCTGACTGGCATCTTCAAACATATAGAGGATACATCAGAACAAAAGCCATCTACATTAAATGCCATTAGTTTTGAGGCTGAGAAGCCCTGTTTAGGTAATGTCATTTGTTTTATGGTGACAGGAGGTATAGCTGGTAGAACTTGTTCATTAATTCAGAACTTTCCACAATTATTTTCTTCTTCTCCTCCTCCTCCTCCTCCTTCTCCTCCTCCCCTGCTCCTTCTCCTCCCCTTTCCTCCTCCTCTTCTTTATTGTTTTAATAGAAACTGAGCATGTCTCCCAAACCCCTCCCTTTCACTAAGGAACAGATCTTCAGTTTTCCTGAGAAGTTATGTCTTGTGAACCGGGCATGAGGAGGAAGACTGAACATGACAACTTTACATTATTTCAAGAAAAATAATTTACATTCAGTACATAGTAAAAGCGAATTTGCGGAAAGTGGAAAAGGCATGTGCACATGTGAAAAGTACAGAAATTGGGGCCATATAACCCTGTTGTCACCATTACACAGTAAGGTGGGACTTTATGACTAACATGGGTAATATATTAAACTTCCATTTAGCTGCTCCTTTGGGCCTAATGTCTACCATCTTTAAAGATAAGGCTTAATAATGAAGCTTTAGTGAAATAATAATAGTCTCAATTTTCCTTGTTTATGACAAACTTTGTTTATATTGTTTGTCTCTCTTGCTAGCAACTGTCACTGCCAAAATGGTAAAACTTTTTTTTGAGATTGTAATAAGATTACAATATTTCTCCCTTTCTTTTCCTCTCTCTAAACCCTACCCATATATCCTTCCTCACTTTCCTTCAAATTAATGGCTTCCTTGGTTTTCGGTAGTCATTATTGCATCCATATATGCATATTTATATACATATGCATTCCTAAATATAACCTCGCTTGTATAATATTACTTGTGTGTATGTTTTTAGGGATGACCCTTTAGTACTAGACAAGCAGTCAGTATGATCTTCCTAAAGAGAACCACCCCCCTACTTCCACTATTCCTCAATTCTTTGCAGGTTGTATGTGTGTGTGTGTGTGTGTGTGTGTGTGTGTGTGTGTGTGTGTGTGTGTGTGTGTTGAGTTGAAGCCTCATGGGCTTTTCTCCATATCCTTTTGATTGTTTGCTGGTGTCATCCTTTTTTTTTTTTTTTTTTGCGCACATTTGGACAGTCATGTTGGTGAGACTTTATGGGTGTAGCTTCTGACACTCCCAGGATGCACAGGCTCACGATAATCTCTCTGATCCTCTGGCTCTTCCAATGTTTCCGCTCCTTCTTCTGCAATAATCCCTTAGGTACTGGGATGTTTCAAAGCTATATCCACTGGGACTGATCTGCACAAACTCTAAACTGTGATTGCTTGTGGTTTTCTGTCGTGGTCTCTATCTGTTGTAAGAGAAGTTACCTTGATGATGGGCAAGGACTGCACTTATCTGTGGATATAAGGACAAAATGTTTTAAGATTGTTGTTAGGCCTTATGCTAGTTTAGTAAAGTGAAGCGATTTTTAGGGTGTCAATTCTATACCACTTTTTGCAACTCTCAGTGAAGAATATTGCTTTCACCTTCATTCCATTAAGCTCTGGGTGGACATCCTGTGTACTCCTCCAGTGAGCAACATAGCTTATCTGTATCATTTTGTGCTGTTTGCCATTTGAGATCAAGATACTTGCTTCAAGGTATCTCTTCTGCATCAAATGAGTTAGTCACTTGGTTTCTGTCTGGTCATGTGGTGGATTTATTTATTTATTTTTATTTATATCGAACCATTCTTCCATCTCTAGGTTGAAGACAAATAGCAATAATGTAGAGAAGCACATTAGAAGTCTGACGCTAGGTGGGATATGTAAGGAGATGGGATGAGTGAGATTCGGAACCTAAATGGGCTAAGCTATGATACTTTACAGATAAGATCAATTATTATGGAGATTTATACTTACTGGTTTATTGTGAGAAAACTAGGTAAGGATATTAGAAAAATATATTATCATAGAGAGTTTTGAGGTCATGATCTTATCAATTAGGACAACAGCCAATGTGCCTTTGGACCGTAGGGCTCATCACCAGGCAATTAAAGCATAGCACTTGGCATTCCATTCAGAACTTTAATGAAACAGGAAAAAACCCCAAACCCCAGAAAAGTATCAAATCCAGATGACAATCCATGTTGAAACATGAACTCGCTTTTCATTACTATGTAACAGCACAAATATACTCTTGTGCTCTGGACAAGCTGGAGCTTTGGTTGTGGTACTTACATTGCTCAGTTTAGTTAGACAAGCTTGGAAGAAGCTGATGTGGGCTTCAGTTCATCCAGGTCCTATTGAAAAAGAGGTGAAATGGCACTTGCGTATAGCATACATTAGCATTAAGTTTCTAAGACGAGTACAAATCAATTCTTTCATGGAGTAAATATTACTATAACTCCATTGAAAACTGTACACAAAAAAATTGGTGATAATAACAATAAAATTACCACATAGTACTCAGTAAAAAATAATCCAGGTATACATTGCACTGCAGACAACAAATATGGGAAATGCTTGGGAGAATACTCAGAAATGAGCTTTGATTAAATCTCCAGAATAGTGCCTGTCATCTAAGTTGTCTCTCTACATATATTTCAATTCTTCAATGACTATTAATTCCCTATTTGGATCAGTGAGTCACAGAGTGATCTTTAAAGAGCAGAAGAGACAGATCCAGCAACCTCATGTTTACACTTATTATTTCTAGCTCTAGTCCAGGTCTGAAAAAGGAAATTTTCAAAGTTTTCCCCATTATTTCTGCCAGGTTTTAATTAAAACAAGAAACATTGGGAACTGAAGGGGGAAAATTAAAAAAATAAGAAAGATGGCACAAAGAAATGAACTCATTTCTTAAACAATTAGCTAATATAGAGACATTTAAGTTTGGGGTATTTTGAGCTTCTTTTTATTGTTTTTAATGAGGTTATGCATTTGTATGTAGGTAGGTGCATGTGTGGAGTGCAGAGGCTTTGGACCCCCTGAAATTGGAGTTACAGGAGGATTTGAGATGCCTGACATGACTACAGAAAGCTGAACCTGTATCTCATGGAAGAACAGTCTCTGCTCTTATCCACTGAAATTAAGTACAAGAGAGGTAAACTGACCTTCTAAAATTTACTAGATTGTCAAACATGGACCAGTGAGACACAGCTGTGGAGGTCTTACTCTTGAGCCTGGGCTCTTGACTGATGTGCAACTGCAGTGCATAGCAGTGGGTGCAAGCTGCAGCACATTTCCTTACTGGTAAATTTTGACTACAACTAATTATGGAGATTTCACTGCTAATGTGACTGAGACATCTGCAACTTCTGTGTCTGCTCTGACAATACGAACAGGTGTGTGTCATCTTCAAACTCTGAGCACTTCCTCTCATCCTGTCCTGATTCTTTCCAGTCTCTTTGGCAAGATGACTTCAGATGATTCGAAGGCCCATTCTAGTTTTCCATAGAACAGATAGATGTTTGGCGGTGTGGTTTCCAAGCTTTCTTTTCATATTCTGTCTTGAATGTGATTGCTTGTCAAGAAATATTGCTGTATTTGAGGCACACTGTGTTCAAGGTGAGGAGCTAGAAGTACAAATGGTAAACTCTCCAGAGTTTCTATGCACTGTGGTTCTGAGGATTTTCTACAGTTCACAGAAAGCCAGCCATGGGATTTCTCTGAGGCAGCAGCTTCGTTCATTATTGGGGGATTTGCATTAATAACATGGCTGTCCAGCTGTTGAGGAATAGTACAATCTCCCATGTTCCTTTTCAGTGCCCTTGGGCCAACTCTAGAACTAAGCCCCTTACTCCCAAAGTGGCACATTGCACACACTCTATCACTGTACTGTTGCTTGGCAACAGCAGCCCTTGTTTCCCTAGTAAGAGACAAATGGATAACCAGGAAAACCTCCAGCCTTATAATTTTTCATACCACTTGTACAAAGGCAAAAAGTGAGTCCCAGCTTCAATACTATCTCACAATTGCAGCCTCAAGATATTTTGGTTTCATTAAAGGGCTTTAGTTTCAATCACATTTAAAGTCAGGGGCCACATGAGTACCCACAGCATTAGTGGTTCACATAGAAAATCTGTTTTTAGTAACCTGGTTACATTGCTGACAACTAGGAACATTAATAGCAAATGATCTGACAGTTACAGAAATGTTGATGGAGGTAAACTAATCAGTCACCCAATCACTGAGGAAGTTTTAGGAATGCTAATAACTACCATTCGGCAACTACATGTGCAGCTTCATGCTTGATGCTCTTATGTATCACTTAGTTTAATGGTCATGACACTCATGTGAGACTGGATCTTTATTTGTGCCTTAGAGATAGGACAATTACTGCTCAACCACATTGAATAAATGGCTGCTTTTCATACAGGGTGTCAGATTTGAGCCTAGGGCTGTCTAACTCTGAGCCTCCTAACCCCTTAATTCATCTGTCTTCTCCACCTGAAGTTTACTTAGCCTTTGTTGGGCTCTGAGCCACTTCGCAGACCCCAGTTCCTCTTCAGCTTGTCATCGTTTAGTAGACTAGCACACACCCGGCCAGTTAGGGAGGGCTGCCTGCTTAATTCTAAGCAAATCCTTTAACTTCTTTGTACATTGTATTATATCTTAGAGTCAAACATTAGCTCCAGTACTAACAAGCTTGTGGTGACACTGTTCAATTGAGCTGTGTTGTTCATAATTATTAACCTGTAGTGATCATACCAGCCGCATCTGTCAAGAAGGAAGGAAGGTTATGGGAGTTTTTTTTTTTTTCCTTTTGCAAGACAGTATGTTAACTTGTCACAGGAATATGGCTGCAAGATATAAGAGAATCCTGGCTCAGGGGCATAGACTTTATCAATGTCAACCCTGCAGGCAATGGTAACTTCACACTCAAGTGAGTTTCCCTTTTCCCAACTACTGTTCAGGAAGATTCTATGTTTTCACTGGGGCTGCATCCCATCTAAAGAATACAAAGAATATTTCCCAGTGCTGGCCTCAAAAGGAAATTTTTATTATACTCTTCAGAGAAAAATACTTTCTTTGCTCAGAAGGGAGAGACACTAAGTATACCTTCTTAGGCAAACTACAAAACAGACATTTCAAAACATAAATCAGAACAATAGTTAGTACAAAAAGTGTAGGTATCCATGAATGATACGTGGACATTATTTTCAATAGTATTAAAAATGTTTTATGAAAAATTATTCTGTGTTCTATATGCCACAGAGGAGAAAACTGATTCATGCTTCATGAGTAAGTGAGTAAAATAATGAGTGTACGCATGATGAAAGATTGATACCAGGATGTTGAGAGTACGCTTGAAAATGAAAAAAAGTAGGAAAGAACTTTCTTCTGAAAGTCAAATGTACTTGATTTGTATTTGGCCCCAAAGTAATTAGCTGTGGGGTCTTATAGATGGAATATAGTCCTTATGACTCTTATTTCTAATGTGTAAAATAGAAGCATAACATATGTATTCAGAGTGTAGTATTATTGAATGAGATGTTCTATGCATTATATGTAGACACACGCATATAATAAATATATTACATGTACACACATCTCTAAAATATCACAGCACAATAGAATACAATAGGAATTAATATAAAATAACTTAAACAGACAAAATAGCAAACACTTGCATGTTTTATAGAGCTTAGGTTTGAACAAAAGCTTTTTATTATTGTTATAAACTTTTCACTAGTGTGGCTAGTTCCCAATTTTCTTTCTTTCTCTAGACTACTGTTTTTTTTTTATTAATTTATTCTTCTTACATCTCAATGTTTATCCCATCCCTTGTATCCTCCCATTCCTCCCCCCCCCCCAATTTTCCCATTATTCCCCTCCCCTATGACTGTTCCTGAGGGGGATTACGTCCCCCTATATATTCTCATAGGGTATCAAGTCTCTTCTTGGCTACTTGCTGTCCTTCCTTTGAGTGCCACCAGGTCTCCCCCTCCAGGGGACATGGTCAAATGTGAGGCACCAGAGTACGTGAGAAAGTCGTATCACACTCTCCACTCAACTGTGGAGAATATTCTGACCATTGGTTTTTAACCTTTCTAAAGTTGTGTCCCTTTAATACAGTTTCCCATGTTGTTACCCCTAGCTATAAAACCATTTTCTTGCTACTTCACAGCTGCAGTTTTACTCCTGTTGTGAGTTGTAATGTAAATATCTGATATGAGGGATACATGATATGCAACTTCTATAAAAGGGCTGTATGAACCCAAAAGGGCTCATAACTCACAGGTTAATAACCACTGCTCTAGATGATCTTTCTTTGTTTCTGTCAGTCATTACAAAAGATCTAGCCACTCTATCCCACCTCTTTCTATTTGGTTCCAGCTCCAGTTACCTAGGGAACAGGTGGTGTGTGGTTTCTTTTTTTTTTTTAATTTTATTTTATTAATTTATTCATATTACATCTAAATGGTTATCCCCTCCCTTGTATCCTCCCATTCCTTCCTCCCTCCCATTTTCCCCTTACTCCCCTCCCCTATGACTGTGACTGAGGGGGACTTCCTCCCCCTGTATATGCTCATAGGGTATCAAGTCTCTTCTTGGTAGCCTGCTATCCTTCCTCTGAGTGCCACCAGGTCTCCCCATTCAGGGGACTTGGTCAAATATGAGGCACCAGAGTACATGTGAAAGTCAGACCCCACTCTCCATTCAACTGTGGAGAATGTCCTGTCCATTGGCTAGATCTGGTGGTGTGTGGTTTCTTGATGAAGAATATTTTCATCGTATATGACCCTACTGTGACATGGGAATGAAAACGTCAGGGAGTGATTTCCACATAGGAAGTTGTTCTGTGAGAACATACAATGTTAATGGTAGACTTCAAAAATACAGGAAAACACACAGAAGTCAGTAGACCTAGTATAATGTCATACCTGATAATATCATATATAAGTAGCTTTTACTATTTATAGTCAGAGACAGGAGAAGCACAGATTATTAAGAAAAGGAAGATTGAGATGTGTCTGGTTTACTGGAAAGAGGGAGTGAGTTGTATAGTGTTATAGCCAGGAAAAGAGTAACTTTGTTTCCTAATATGAAATGAATTATGAAGTGAATATAAGTCTGCAGCTATTCCCATGCTCTTCCTTACTGTGAGTAGAACACTGCCATATTTCTGGATCTGTGTGAAGAGCAGAAAGCAAATGAGGAGGGTCTGGTGGGTAGGAGAGTGGAAGTTATGGGAATTAAGGTGGGAGAAGCAAACAGGATCTAGGTTATACAGATAACTATGAAACATGTCCCATCTTGACAGAAGCAAGTAGAAACCATGTGGCTTATGAAGAAGAAAGCCCTAATCACACACACAACAAACAAACAAACAAACAAAAAACCCAGTGGCATTATAGAGGAGGGTAGGACAGGGTAAATAGGAGACAAGGAAGGCAGTCAAGAGTCCTTGTGGGAGATAAGAATTGCTATGCTGTGATAACACTCTATTGGCAACTTAGGAGAACCATGGAAACCAACACTAGCTGGGAATAGTTTCAGTGTAACAGCCTGGGGTGGTGGTCTAACAGGTGATTGCATGTGAAGAAGAGGGGTCATCTATGAGAAAAGCGTGATACATCACCATGCTCATATCACAGCCAAGAGTGTTTCACATCCCAAAAGCATGCTTCAGAGTTGCAGCCATGTTCAAAGCTTTAAAAAAACAAATATATATTCCTGTATGCACATTCACCTGAAGCTCAATTTCTCTCAAATAGCTTAAGAAACAAATGCATTTTAAACATACCATTTTATTAATTCCTTGAACATTTCATGTATGCATATAGTGTTTCTTGATCATATTGACTGAGCTCCTCCTAGATCCTCTCCCCGTTCCTCTACCTCTCTCAACTTTATACCCTGCTTCTCTTTTTATTATTTTCATAAGCCACTGAGTTCAATTTGTGTCCTCCATGTATTTATGTGCATTGGGGGCCATTCACTAAGTTATCATCAACCTACCAGAAGCCATACTTTTGAAGAAAACTGACTTTCCCTCCTCCAGAAAATGGATTTCTCTGTTGAGGCAGCATGATTTTCATGAAAATACACTGGGGTGAAGAATGAGACAGAAGCTATATGGATAGCTATGCCATTAAATAGCTTTTCCATTTTCATTTCCCGATATGGTATTTACTCATTTTTTCCAGAAAAAGAAAAGGAAAACAAAATAACTAGACTACAGATTCATATAATACATTATACAAGATTTGGGATGTAACCAGTTTGTTATTTTTCATGTATATAGGGTTTGGGGCAAGACTTCCCAAGAGCTTATGTTTATTTGCCTTTTAAGCTAAGTTGTTAATACCTTCTATCCTTGTCTATTGCCTATATAGACAAACGTCATTCATGTATTAAGGGCTCCATAAAGGTTACAATCATTTTGAATATTATCACCTCTCTACTGTAAATGAAGAAACAGAATTTTGGAGCATCGATAATATGCTTTATGCAAAGAGGAAAGTCAGTAGTTAATCCCAGACCAGTTAGAAGTCAAATCAGGGAATTATGAAGTCTCTTCCGAGAATTAAACCAAGAGAGCATAGAAAAAGTTCACAGTAGGAAATGGGCTTTCAGGGGATTTCCATATTAGTTCCTGTACCTACAGGATTTCTTGGAACTTCTGTCTTGGGGTCAGCAAGTTCAAAAACAATATAACATTTAATTAATAGCTGTTTACAAAATCAATTCAGAGACAATTCATTCAATTTATTCCTGGGCATATAAAGTAAAAGGAGTTTGACTGCTAGCATCGGCTTCCACACATGATGATGGGGCAGAAACTGATTACCAAATGCAAAGCTCATTTGACAAGAGCATCTGAACAGTTATTTGCAGCAGGTGAGACAGGTGATGCTCTTCATCTCACATGATAGTGATGATCATCCATGATTTAGTTAAAAAAGGTAATTACTAAGTTAGATGTGACCCATTCAAGGCAACAGGTAAAGCAACCCATTTCAATGAAGTAACCATTTAACAGACATTAACTGAAAAGATAAAATGAGATTTCTCCTTCGAATGCCCTCTACCCAGTTTTGATATAAATGATGCCTTCCGGAGAAGTCTGTGGGTCCAATTTTAGCTTTCATTACTGATTCCTAAACATTTACTCCCAGCTTCTTTCCCTCTTATTGTCTTTATTAAAATTCCATCTATGGCTATATTAGTTGATAGAGTTTTCTCTTGTAGCCTTCCTATTTAAGTGAAGACTCTTAAAAGAGATTACCATACTTGCTCTTTTCCTTGCTTCTTTGTACAATTGTGGCATGATATTTGGTAGAGAACTGGTAATATAGCTACTTATTGGGCCGACAGAACATCAAAACATGGCAGGTATTTTGGTATACCATCCATTATATTTTATAGCTTGTAAGGAAACAGAAATGTCATGGAACCAGTAAGTCATAAGTTCTATTCAGCCTCACAAATTTAAAGCTAGCCTTCATCCTCAGCATGGTTCACATCTTGGGCCAGATGGTTCATTGTAGCTACGTCTTGTCTGTGCCTAAGGGGGTGTTGAACAGCATCTCTGGCTTCAGCGTTAGCACTCCTACCTTATTGTGAAAATCATGCAGACTTAGACAAAATGGATCCGTGTTGAGAACCACTAATCTAAGATGACATATTGGGTTAAAAAAAAAAAAGTATAGACTTAGCATGTTGCAAGGTAAATTACTTTCGTATGCTGAGACTACTTCTCTTCCTCTATTTTATGAGTAGAATTTATTAAAAACAGTTTTTATAACAATTGTTTTAATATATTTCTTATGCCATGAACATGGGGGAGTTTATCAGCCAATAATTTTAATAGAAAAAAAGAAACTCGCTTTGACTGGTGCAAAGGGAGAGGACTCACTCTATTAAAAAGAATATTAAGAAACTACAAAATTGCTAAGAACGTTGGAGAGCTAGGAACAGAACAACAAAACAAAACAAAACAACAACAACCAAGAATAAGACAAAGAAATCTAGGCTGTCTGTCAGGACACTAGCTAAAATTATGTCTAACACAAGTTTGGTGGTCATTGCTATTATTTACTATGATGTGGCACATATGGAGCCTTTGGTCATCTTCAGTCCTGTTACTCAAGAATGTTGATATTATTGTCTTCATGGCCAGTAAACTCCCAACCCCTGCTTCTTTGCATCTTTCTCTGTTGTAAGCATTTGATTTTTTGATATTTAAGAATGTTCTTGTTATAGGTAGATGATAAGATATGAGAAGATACTAGACAGCAGATATTATGTTATATGGAGTTTATTAAATGAGTATGGGGGATGAGAGAGAGAGAGAGAGAGAGAGAGAGAGAGAGAGAGAGAGAGAGAGAGAGAGAGAGAGAGAGACATGTGGAGGGTCTGTCTTTTATATGGTCCTGAGCAGGGCCATGCCCCCATGGCAGGTAAGCAGTGACATCACAGGTAGGCAGACTGAAGCAGAATACTAACAGTTCTGAGATTCAAAGCCAAGTTAGATGGAGCATTTTCTGTGTATATTCCAAGGAATAGAATAGCTGGATCTTGAGAAAGCTCTATTCCCATTTTTCTGAGAAAGCGCTAGATAGATTTCCAAAGTGGTTGTACCAGTTTGCATTTCCACCAGCAATGAAAGAGTGTTCCTCTTTCTCCACATCCTCGCCAACATGTGGTGCCATTTGAATTTTTGATTTTAGCCATTCTGATGGGTGTAAGATGGAATCTGTGTCATTTTGTTTTGCATTTCTCTGATGACTAGAGACATTTAGCATTTCTTTAAGTGTTTCTCAGATATTTGATATTCCTCTTTTGCAAGTTCTCTGTTTAGTTCTGAGCCCCATTTCTGTATTGGGTTATTTGGTTTGGTGGTGTTTAATTTCTTGAGTTTTTTTTTTATATATTTTGGATATTAGACCTTTGTCAGATGTAGGGTTGGTGAAGATCTTTTCCCAGCCTGTAGGCTGTCGCTTTGTTCTGTTGACAGTGTCTCCTGCCTTACAGAGGCTTCTCAGCCTCATGAGGTTCCATTTGTTAATTGTAGATGTTAAGGCCTGGACTGTTGGTGTTATATGCTCAACCATGTTCATAGAGGCCTTATTCATAATAGCCAGAACCTGGAAACAGCCTAAGTGTCCCTCCGTAGAAGAATGGATAAAGAAACTGTGGTACATTTTCACTATGGAATACTACTCAGCTATTAAAAACAAGGAATTCCCGAAATTTGTGGACAAATGGATTGAACTAGAAATGATCATAAATGAGTGAGTTCACCCAGAACGAGAAAGAGTCAAATGGTATAAACTCACTTATATCTAGAGACTAGCCCAAGAGGCATGTCCCATGAAAGTCTTCACTTACCAGAAAAGTAGGTCAGAGGGGAGGACATCCTATTGGGATTTTAGGTGTGAGAAGCATGGGAGAATGGGGAAATAGAAGGATCCACAGGGTCATTGAAACCTACAAGAAGAATATTGTGATGGACGGATCTGGGCCCAGGGGTCCTGCTCAAACTATGGCACCAACCAAGGACAATACAGGTAGTAAACTTCGAACCCCTACCCAGACCTAGACAATGGGCAGGACATTCTCCACAGTTGAATGGAGAGTGGGGTCTGACTTTCACACGAACTGTGGGACCCCATTTTTGACCACGTTCCCTTGATGGGGAGGTCTGGTGGCACTCAGAGGAAGGATAGCAGGCTACCAAGAAGAGACTTGATACCCTATGAGCATATACAGGGGGAAGAGGTCCCCCTCAGTCACAGTCATAGGGGAGGGGAGTAGGGGGAGAATGGGAGGGAAGGAGGAATGGGAGGATACAAGGGAGGGGATAACCATTGAGATGTAATATGAATAAATTAATAAAATGTTTAAAAATAGAAGAAAGTCACGTTAGGCTAGCAAAGTATGCACATGGCCTTTCTGCGTCTAAGGTGGAGGCAAGTTCTTCCTTTATCTTGGACCATGTCCTAAGAAATCTGGAATTTAACCAAGACATAAAGTATGGCAATAATCAGTAGTACTCAAGGTAGAAACCAGCTATCTGCAGATACCTTTTGCCAGTTTAAGGAGTAATCATTTCATGTATTGAGCTATATTTATCTCTTATTCTCAGGGAGAAGTTTGGAAATTTTGTCTTCTGGAAGTAGGAATCCACAAACTAATCTTTTACCATCCCCATTGCCTCTCTAGCCCTTGGCTACATCAGGGACAGATACAGAGAGAGGGAAGAGCACTGTCATTCTCTGACGGCCCATTTCCCCTGGTTCTATTCCTCAACTTGCCTGGAATGACTCCTAAATAATATAACTCTGACCACCAAATTGCAAAAGCACTTGCTGGGTTTCCAGAATTCATTGTGTTCCAATGTGTCGATCCTGTTCTCTGTGAGCTTGTCTGCATAACAAACACTCTGTGCCTTCATGGATAATTCAAGCTCCAGCAATTTCTCAGCTCAGATGGAACAGCACCAGCTTTGCTAGAGTGGAAAACAGATTAGAAACTGCAAACTCATTAATTCTACAAATGTTTGCTATACTTAGGGAAAGCCGTTTCCCATCATTTTCTTCATCTCCTTCTAGAATCAAGTTGGCTCTATTTGAATAGTTCCTAGTAAAATAGCCCCAGTGAATATGCAAACTGGAGAGTATAAAAGAATTATGTTTTGAGTGTATGAGCAGAGAGAACTACTTTTTCTGAGCTTCATTCTTCATTCGTAATAAAGTCACTGTAGTTTATTCTGGACTTGCCCAGGTGTGTCAGTGTAGCAAATTATCCCTAAATCCCAATACAACACAAAGTTACATTTCATTTACAGATTAAATTTGTCATCGTTTACCAATGGAATTTCTCCTATTTCATTTGTGGTCACAGATATATAGAGTTCCCAGAAGAGCAACACCACTTAATCCCCATTGAAGATGGCCAGAGAGTCATTCTGGATGTCGTAAAACCTCATGAATGTGAAGTTAGCTAGGATTTACTGAACTTTAATTAATCACAGTTGTCAATATGAGAAAGAACAGGTATATGCAGAATATTAACATTGCTCATTATGAAGTCAGATACCAAAAGGCAAGAAACAAAAACCAAACTAGAAAGGATCAAGTTACTAGAGGGGCTAGTCATTTGGAAATGTGGGCCTTAAGCCTTGTAGGAAAGGAGTTGCAGAGGCCTATCTCAGGGTACCAAATAGTCAACTGTTGTTTCTGGAAGTCAGTTTGGCTTTTAAATAGGAAACACATTTATCAAGATGAGACCTGGGGATAAGGATGGATTCCAGAGTCCAAGATGGAGTATGAGAAAAATGAGAAGGATGTAGAGGAAAAGGATAAACAAAATAATTGGAGTTACAAGTGTCACAGCAAATTTGTGATTGACACAATAAAAGAAGCAAGAAAAGTAGGATATAAACCCTTGCTTTCTTATACTGATAAAAATCTGACTTTCAGGTAAAGAGAAATATAACATGAAGCACCTAAAAATAACATGCATATTTCATCCAATTAAGAAATCAATAAAATTGACCAGATAGTATGGTTAAAAAACACTGTAATTCAGCCTGGGCGTGGTGATGCACTCCTTTAATTTCAGCACTCAGGAGGCAGAGGCAGGAAGATTGCTGTGAGTTCGAGGCCAGCCTGTTCTACAATGTGAGTCTAGGATAGCCAGGGCTACACTGAGAAACTCTGTCTCAAAACACCAAACCAAACCAAACCAAACCAAACAACCAAAAACAAAAAACAAAACAACCCATACTGTAATTCAAGGGAAATGTCCAGAAATAATATATATTCACAGGAGTATCATAATGTAAATGGAAGACCAAATCCTTAAGGTAAATAATGCCATCCATAGTAATTTAAGGACTGAGATCAGCAGCCCACAGAAGAAATTCCTGTGTACTCACTTGAGTATATAACAGGAGACGGAGGAAGCAATTAAGTGAGCTGAGAAGGAGCCATCACAGAGACAAGAACATTTCAAGGTTTAATGGACCAGGGTCATCAAAGAATTAGAAAACATTAAAAAAAAAAAAAAAAAAAAAAAAAAGGTTTCTCTGAGGGTGTAAGGTACAGACCAGTCCAGGAAATTAAAAATTGAAACACAGAAACATACCCACTAGATTTAATCACGAAAATGTCACTTAGAATCTCAGTTTGCATCAATCAGAGTAGACTTATTTGTTGAATATTCATTGGCTATTTATTCACTTATGATCCTGCTTTGGGCTTAGGGCTGAGGACTGAGGATCAGGGTGAAAAAAAAAAAAAAAAAAACAAGTGTAGACACTTGGGGGACCTGTAATCTAATGAGGGACGGGGGCGTAGTAAACAACCCCATAAGGAATCAAAGTAATTATGTTGCTGATATATTACGAAGATGGATTTTAAAAAATAAATTGGAAGAGTCAATAGGTTATACAATTGAGACTTATCATCAAAGACACTGTAGAAACTGACTTAAGCTAATACTCAGACTACAGCCTAAGGTCAAGGGAACTCTTACGGTGAGAGGCCTGAAGGAATTTATGAAGGCTCACATTAGCAATGATGGAAGAAGAAAAAGTGATGGTTGATAAGACAAGGCCTATGAGATGCAAAAGAGCCCAGTGATTCCTATCAAGAATTTCATTTGCTTCAGGAAAGAAAACTCCTCCTCTGGGAGAAAGACTAACAAGCCTAACAGAACAGTGGGAGACTTGATGAGGCTCCTGTTCTTACTCAAGGAGTTTGTTTAGTAAGGGCAGGGAAGGTGACATTTAATTAGAAAGCTTTTAGAAGGAGAATAATTTGTTTTCTTAATGAATAGCTCGTAAATGCTTATAAACTAATGTGATCTCTTCAGTGGCAAGGTCACATATGCCTGCCACTTGGAACTTTAGTGGTGTGCTTTACTGTTACTGCCATGTATACTTCAAATTTGGCACATGTGACATGAATGTAAGCTAACTAATCAAATGTCGTACTTTGGCCTGCTGATGTTTCCTATGTGATTTCATAGCTCCTGGAAAAGAAAAGTTCCAGGTGACTGAGCTCTTAGACAACTGCAGGGAAATCACTAAACCTGAATTCATTTTATTTAGTTTAGCTATTATACGAATGCGACATATAATTTCTTTCTAATTTAAAACACTGATAATTTTGGGGGTGCATTTTTAATGAATATGGGTGATGGTTAGTTTTAATTGCCAGCCTGATACAGTATAGAATTATCTGGGAAGAGGCTATCAGTGAGGAACTGTGTAGACCAGGCTGACCAGTGGGCGTATCTGTGGGGGAGGGGGAGGGGGTTGTGTGATTGTTTGAATTGAGGTGGGAAGATCTTCCTGTGGGGGCAGCAACATTTGGGTTTGGACCCTGGACTGTGTAAGTGCACAGAAGGGGCTGAACACAAACAGGCATCCACTCATTCATGCCCTCTCTGCTTCTGAATGGGCATGTGAAATAAGCAGTTGGTTCAAGTTCCTGTCATCTCCCCATAATTATTAACTGTCACCTAGAGTTGTCACCCAAATAAGCTCCTCTCCAATTAAAGTTGCTGTTGTCAGGGTACTTTATCATAATGACAGGAATTATACTAGTGCACTCTCCTTTCTGACAAACATAACTGCTAGAAAATGTTGTGACATTAATTTAATCATGTAATTTTGTATTCATTTACTTCCTTTTTTTATTTGTTTTCCTATAATCAAGCATGTGTTTAACAAGACACAGTTATGCTGATGCTTCGAATTTTCTGGTTTATTTCTTTTCGAAATAATGTAGAAATGTCTGGAGACTGTACAGGGACATGGACAAAGGCCTCACTTCTTAGCACAATTTGCCCTATTGATAATATCCCACGCTCAACTACATAGACGCATTTCCCAACCCATTTCTGTGCTTTCAACATCAAATTGCTCCTCTACACGAGTATCTCAGAACTTAGGTCTCCACAAAGAAGCAGGTATTGATCAGCCAAGACAAAGAGAGGAAAGTATACCCTTTTCTTTGCAATAATAACCATACCTTCCAATTATCGCTGAAGGAACAGAACAAGTAATATAAGACCTTTCAGAAATGTACCATCCAAGATTACAGGCCTCAGAGCCTACCTCCTTTACTTTTATTTATTATTTATTTTCTTACATCATTCTTACTCTTTTTACATGAAACCTCTAAGATTTTCAACCTCCCCTTTAACCACAGTTGCATTTAGTCTGTTAGATTTGAAGTATACTACTGAAAGCCAGAGTCAAACATATAGCAGCACAGAAATTTGGTAATGTAAGGAGGACTGAAAAAATCATTTTGATTAACATTTTCTCTGTAATTTTTGAGAAATTACAAGAAATGATATGGTAATCTTTTCTATTGAGTTAAGTAGAACACTCTTTCATTTTTCTCTTTCAGAGTATAGGAACAATTCCATTCCTAATTGCAATCAGAATAAAAATTACACCAAATATATGTAACACACAGTATAGACTTTTGCACACATTCTTAAAAATTAATTTAGCTAACTAACCAAAATTGTAATTATATATGGTATGTGCTAGATATTTTAATAGATTATTTCTAATTCTAATTGTCATGCTTTCAAGTGGAACTTTCTGTAATGATAAGAATAATTTCTGTGTTTATCACCTTTTATAGCTCTAATAAAATTCCAGAGATAAATAACTTATGTAGATGTTAAGGTTGTTGCTGTCATTTTTTTTTTTTTTTTTTTGGTTTGATCATTTGTTTTTTCTATGAAGGTTTCAGCACATGATGACGTGACCCCTTCATTTTGTGCCTGTGAGGCAGCAGATCCTGTTAGTTAGGGGTATGTGATAGAGTCAAGCTGCTCATTGCAGATGACCATGAAATTAAAAAAAGAATGGAAAGCAGACTCCAAGTGTACCCTTTGCGATGGTATATATTGGTTGTTGATTTGATAATATCTGAAGTTATTTGAATAAAAGTCTTCAAGCACAGTTGTGAGAAATAATTTACCAAGGGTTAGGACATTTTGTGGTACCACCTGTGAGGGGTAATCTTGATTATGTTAACTGGGATGGGAAGAATAATCCTAAAACTGGAGTTGGATCCTGGACTACACAAAAAGGAGAACGGTAGCTGGGCACCAGTGTACATTGGTCTCTTCTTTACTGTGGACAACATGTGACTGACCAGCTGCTTCAGGCTCCAGCCAATGTGCTTGCCTATCATGATGAAGTATACTCTCAAGCAATGAAGAAAATTAAGATCTTAAGTGACAGTGTTAGTTAAGTTGCTTTTGTTAAAATCAAAGCAACAGAAGAAAGGTATAAGGTACTGTCTTAGGGGTTCTATTCCTGTGATAAAACATCGTAACTAAAAGTAACTTGGGGAAGATAGGACTTATTTCCCCTCATAGAAATCAAGGGGGAATGGTGCTTACTGAGTTGTTCTCATTGCTTTCTCACCCTTTCTCACAGCACCCAACACCAGCAAGCACAGTAACCTGTGCCTTCCCACATCAATCATTAACCAAGAATATGCATCACAGGCCAATCTTATCAGGACCACTTTCTCAATTAAGGTCCATATGCCAAAAGCACTGTGTGTCAAGTTGACATAAAACTAGCCAGCACAGACATCCTTCAAGGGCCTGTTAGAAATGACCTAATTCTTCCAATCAATTGTCATCTCCTAAATTTCCCACAATGTCCCAATCTGAAGGAATTTCATTGTTTGAGGACAGAGTCTTCAAAACATAGATTTTGATGGACATTTAAGAACAAAACCATAAAGTTTTATGTCTATCATGTCTCACATGATAGTCATTAAACACAAGCTACTGCATACTTCAAGAGTGCCTGACCCAACTGGAATGACACTTAATGTTATTTAACCTTAAAAAATATAAGCTGTAATGGTCACATGTGCCTAACGGCTAGTATCTTGGTCAATACTGTCATAGAACAACAATGTGAACACCATCCTATCTCTGTAGAAGACAAAGTAATGACAGAAATATTAGAGAACCTGTTTAAGCCATTTATATACAAATATGTGAACTGGGATTTGAATCTAGACCCATTACTTGGTTATGCATGTTGTTGCTCTGAAAAAGAACCTTAAGCTTTATGGAGACCTTAATTATTTTGTGAAAATCCCTTGAAATGTTTAAGTAGTTACCTTAGACCATAGCCATCAAACTGAAGAAAGAAAGACTCAAGGTTGCTTAGCTCAACTTTCTTTTTTTCTGACACACGACAGTCTCCTGAGAATTTTTTTTTCCCCAAAGGTAATGTATTTTTCCACAGGTGATGCTGCAGCCTCCTGCCATGCACTAACAGTGTCAGGTGGTTTGAGATTTTATGGTGTAATGTTAGTTGCTATGCAAAGTCCTCCATTTTCTTGCATTAATACGCAGCTCGATGTAGAGTCATGAGGGAAATGGTATACTCAGGCTGTTGGAGCAGGCACCTCACAACTTGTAAGTCACTGTTAAGAAGTCGCATACAATCCTTAGTTCTGGTTAATGGGAATGCTATTATGGGTGTGTATGTGGCAGGAGGATGGGGGTGGGGCTTCAGATTCTTTGGAAGGCCTATCTGGGAAATGTATAATGATGGAAGTGCTGGAACAGTGGGATCTGTCAGTGTGGCCACTTGCCTCAGCCCCTCTATCTTGACCACTCCACTGCTTCTGACCCTAGACAAACTTCCTACCAAGGAACCCACAGGCACCACACTTGGCAAGTATTCATGTAGGCTACTTGTGCTCTGCCCCTCCTTTTCCACTAAGGAGTCCCTAGAGCCCAATAGTACAGGACTTGCTGCTTGTCTCAAGTTCATTTCCATTTCTTTAGTGTGACTACCCAGGTCTCATTTTCCACCAAAGATCAACAGCCACCAAGTGAGGTAAAGACCTAGGTAGGATACCTGAACTATCTTACTGCTATTCCACTGAATCTACCCATGTCATACTCAACCTCCATGTCTTGCCTAAAATTCACATCCTGTGCCCAGTCCAGTGAATTCAGTAAACTCTAGAATACCCGAACCTTCTTTAAATTTGCAGTCTTAGTCTGAGTCCCACACCCTCCTTGCAGGCCCAATTGAATCAATCACCAATGTACTATTCCCACCACTAGGGTTGGCCCATCCTGTACCCTATGTGCTAATCCGGCCTGATTGGCTTTCCTGATCATAGCTTCTCCTACCACATCCAGACTTAGCATGCGTGGCATAACCTCTACTCAGGTCTACTAGCTCTACTAGCTCACCTGTACCATAGCCCATATTTGGCTTTGCCCAGATTGTACATTTTTGTGAGGATCCACACTGGTGAATACTTGGAATCTCAGTATGCTCAATCCTCAGGCCTTGCTGCATAGCCCATACAATGCCCTAGTCTGAGACAGCCTAAAATATTACATTGGAAATACAATCAAAGAATGAAGTCCATATGCCATGCTCTTATAAAAATACCAACATGAAATGCCGAGGCAGTATATCTCCCCTAGTCCACTAGGCCTAATAAATGTTTGTTTGTTTTTCTGAGAGAATTACCTAGATCCTAGAGGTACTGTATAGCTTAATCAAAAAAGTCAGGAGAAATATTTCCAAGTAGATCAAGTTGATGACAGGATATGAGGACTTAAACAAAAGACAGGGGAGCTAGAATATACATACTAAGAATATGAAAAAACAGCTAAAGCACATAAAGG
The DNA here is from genome assembly GCF_903995435.1 of Acomys russatus. Classification (NCBI taxonomy): domain Eukaryota; kingdom Metazoa; phylum Chordata; class Mammalia; order Rodentia; family Muridae; genus Acomys; species Acomys russatus. The sequence goes on from NC_067158.1 coordinate 33,417,772, forward strand.
GAATATACAGGCAATGTGAGACACCATGAAAAGACAAACCTTGAATTGTAGATACAGATGAAGGAGAAGAATTTCAGAACAGTGAGGTAGACCAGATCTTCAACAAGATCATAGAAATAAACTTCCCACAGTAGCTTTATTCATAATAGCCCAAAACTGGAAATAACCTACAAGTCCCTCCACCAAACAATAGATAAAGGAAATGTGGTACATTAGCACAACGGAGTATTACTCAGCTGTTTAAGTAAATGGCAACCTTTAGAGGCAAAGGTTGGAACTAGAAAAAAATCATCCTAAGTGAGGCAACCCAGACCAAAAGAGCCAAGCATGATATGTATTCACTTAAAACTGGCTATTAGCTATTGAGTAAAACATAATCATACTACAACCCACAGACCTAGAGAGGCTCAGTAACAAGAAGGTATCAAGGGAGTCCATATGGATCTCTCTAGGAAGTGGAAATAAAATAGATTTTGAGGATGGACTGGGGGAAAATAGAGATAGAAACAGAAAGGATCCGGGCAAGGGGAAGGTGGGTGGGGAGAGAGAAAGAGGATGCTAGGAGAGATGACTGAAATGGGGGGGCGCATTTCAGGGGTGATGTAGAAATCTAGTGAAGTGGAAACTCCCTGGAATTTTTTGGGCTGACCATAGTGAAGACTGCTAGGAATGGAGGATCAGGAGCCTGAAGTGGCCATCTACTGTAACTAGACAAGGCTTCCAGTGGTGGCGTTGGGACAACAACCCAGCCACAAAACCTTCTACCTACACATTGTCCCGCCTACAAGGTGTGCTGTCATTGTGGTGATGCAGAGCTTGTGGGAGTGGTCAGTCAGTGACTGGCTCAATTTGAGGCCCACTCTATGAGAGTGAGCCCACCCTGGCCACTGCCGGGATGGCCAGGAGCCAGAGACTGGATAGGCCAGAAACCCAAGGTAGAGCCAAGTATGACTGGCAAAAAAAGAAGAAGAAGGAGAAGAAGAAGAAGAAGAAGAAGAAGAAGAAGAAGAAGAAGAAGAAGAAGAAGAAGAAGAAGAAGAAGAAGAAGAAGAAGAAGAAGAAGGGAGTCAAATAAGTTGATTCCTAATGATATTCTGCTATATTCTTAGACTAGAGCCTACCATAATTGTCATCAGAGAGGCTTCACCCAGGAACTGATAGGAGCAGATGAAGAGACCCACAGCCAAACTTGGGAAATCCTATGAAAGAGGGGAAGGATTGTAGGAGTCAGATGGATCAAGGACACCACAAGAAAAAAACATAGAATCAACTAAGCAAGGCTCATAGGAGCTCATGGATTTGACGTAAGTGCTCTGCTTATGGTTATATAGCTTGGTGTTCTTGTGGCAGTTGGGGTTGTATCTGACTGTTTTGCCTGTTTTGGGGACCCCCTTCTTCCTACTGGGTTGGGAGGTTCCAGCCTTGATATGATATTGTATATTATTATCCTGTGCTCAGTTGATATCCCAGGGAGGCCTGTCCTTTTCTGAAAGAAAACAGAATAGAAGTAGACTGGGAGAAAGAGAAGTTGGGAGCAGGGCTAGCAGGAGTAGAGGGAAGGGAAACTGTGGTCAAGATGTAATATTTGAGAGAAGAATAAGTAAAAAAAAAAATGAAAGAATGAAAAAGAAAAGGGTGGAGAGTAGGGTCTGACTTTCCCATGAACTCTGGTGCCCCATATTTGACCACGTCCCCTGAAGGGGGAGACCTGGTGCACTCAGAGGAAGGATAGCAGGCTACCAAGAAGAGACTTGACACCCTATGAGCATATACAGGGGGAGGAGGTCCCCCTCAGTCACAGTCATAGGGGAGGGGAATAAGGGGAAAATGGGAGGGAGGAAAGAATGGGAGGGTACAGGGATAGGATAACAATTGAGATGTAATATGAGTAAATTAATAAAGTATATTAAAAAAAGAAAAAGAAAAAAGCAAACCCCCCCCAAAGTAAAGAAAGACACAGCCATTTAGATACAAAAGCACACATAACACCAAATAGACAAGATTAAAAAAAAAAAAAAAACAATAACTCCTCATGACATAGCGTAGTTAAAACACTAAATATTCAGAATAAAAGAGGAGTACAAAAGGTGAAAAAGAAAAAAAAACAAGAATGAGGTTAAAACTCTGGGTGTTTAACTGATGATGGTGCCACTGATAATACTGATTTGCACTGAGAGTAGGAAAATTATTTGTTTTTCAACTCATTCATTTACTTGGATTTTTACACAGTCTCCATATGTATCCCTGAATAACCTGGAACTCACTGGATAGCCTCACCTAGCTTACTTTCTTGCCTTGTCCTCCTGATTGCTCATTTTATAGACATTTATTACCATCCTTGCCCAGAAAATTTAAACTTATCATGATCAAAGAAGAGAGTGGACTATGAGAAGATTATATACTGTTTCTTTAACGCCTGTTGAGTTACTGCCCAGATCTTTTGTCCTAGCCATGCTAAACATAGTGGGATGAGTGTGCATCAGGGTTGGGATTTTCCTACTATAGTTTTCTCACACAATTCTTCTTGAGTTGTTTAATCTGTATTTGACTGTCTCTTTCCAAGCAGGGATAATGGAGTATCTCACAAAGTAGACATAGGCACAGCAATGTAAAGTCAGCGGAGGTAGATGCATGAATCAGTTACTTGTTGTGACAAATGTCTAAGAGAAATAGTTTAAGGAAGTGAATATTCCTTTGATCCCAGAGGTTTTAGTTTAATGTGATTGGAAGGGTGATAACCTGCATGGCTAGAGAGACAGAATTGGAGAGAGATAGGGACAAAGAGGAAGAAAAGGGGAGAAAGGGGGATGGGGAGGGAGAAGGCGAGAGGGAGGCTGTTGGCTGTCTTTCTTCTTCTCCTTCCATTCTATCTAAGGCTCAGTGTAATGGATTATACCAACTACACTCATGGCAAGTCTGCCTCATCTTAGTTACTAAGCTAAGTTAAACCCTCACAGACGCTCAGGAAGACATGTTGTTACTCTAGGTGCATTGCAACTCAGTCAAATGAAAATCAAGTTTGATGGTCATAAGCTCTTCCCAACCCTCATAAACTTGACAATCCAAAACATTTTCTTTTTTTTTTTTTAATTTATTTTTATTTTTTTAATTTTTTTATTATTAATTTATTCTTGTTACATCTCAATGGTTATCCCATCCCTTGTGCCAAAACATTTTTCTTACGTTGCAATTTTTCCACCCTTGTCTGCACCCCCCCCAAATCTCATATATGTTTTGTGATATAAAATGTATTGCGTCTGTCTCTAAGAGTTCCTGATCTCCCAGTATTTCAAGCACTGATCAGAAGTTTAAGTTCAAAGTATTTCTGAGATAAAAATTAAGAATACCTAATACAAACTGAAATGTGGGTGCTCCGCTTTCGTCTATTGAAATTTGAGCCAAATTTAAAAAGAATTAAAAGTCAGATAGTAGGGGGCAGTTAGATCATGAGCAGGGTGCCACTGGGAATAGGTCAGAGCTTTTATGACAGGAAACAGGAGGAAATGATGGCCCCTTTTGGCTAAGTGAGAACAGTGAGGAGATATTGAAGGAGATATAAACCTGTGTTTTAGGATCCCAAGTGTGGGATCGGAACAGTCTTGTGAGAGAACAGGTGAGGTTAACCCACTAAAAAACAAACCACCTCGTGTGAGAGCTTGATTGCTGTCAACTGAAAAGATCCCATAAATAGATGCTCAAAAAGAGATATATATATAATGAGCCCAGAACTGGAGGCGGGGCTTTCTGGAGACTTTGGATAGTTTTGGCTGTTCATCGCTGCACTTCGAGATACTCTGAGAGAGAACCACTCAAGGGAAGGCTTCGGGACTCCAGCTCCTGCTGAGGTTCTGAGTTCTGGTTACTTCAGGTTCCAACAGAAGAAATCCTGCAGATTAAGCCAGGAGAATTGCTCCTCAAAACTGATACCCTTACGGTTTTGTTATTGTGTTCTTTAATCCTCTTTTCCTATTATTTTGGTTAGTCAGGTTATAAGCGACGTACGCTCGGTTAATAAGTTATAATAATAAGAAATATTGGTTAAAAAAATTGAGCATACAAGATATATTTGCAAAAGCCAGAAAACAGATCCTTGACAGATAATAGGGGTATCATGGTGACTTGATTTTGAACTTTCTATCTTCCAGACCTATGGGAAAATTGTTTGTTGTTTGAATGTGGTATTTTTGTCTTAGCAACTCAAAATTTGACACTGAGCATACAATCAACACTCTGCAATGGACTTTTAGGAAGCATTTGTATTTGGAGAAAAGGACTATACTAGGCACATGACAATGGAAAGAGTCAGTGGTAACAGTAACAAGGGTAGGTGCTATTGCCATGCTTTAATCTTGTGGGTATGTTCCTTATGTATCTGGGAAGGCAGTACCCTAGAGTTGCTGGGAATAGTCTCTTCAGCCATCCTTCCCAAATCCAAAGTCAGTTGTCATCTGTTGGTCATGAGACTTGGGCAACTGGATGACTCTTTCTGAGTTCTATTTCCTCCATATTCAAGGGAAAAAGTGGGTCATGGGGCAATAGCTGACTGAAACAAAATACTCCAAATTTACAATACTGCACAGAGCTTAAAGCAGAGCATTTTCTCAGTACATGTGAGCAGTTAAAATGAAGAGGTATGGAGAGAGAAAAACACCAAGAACTGTTACTGAGGGTCTGTGGGTAATAGGAATGAGTGGTTACAGTTTGGTCAAGTGCAATGTTCTGCAGGATGAAAATATCCCACATCTGCTCATGGTGATGCAGCTCAACATCAGCCCTTGCAAAGGAACAAGTGCCAGTTACAGTCCCTGCCCTGGGCCAGGTGTTTGCATCTTGGCAGTGAACAGAGACAATGTACCAAGGATTGCTCTGAGCCACTTGTGGACCAGTAACACTGTAACAAAAGGGAGTTCAATAATTAATATGGACATCCTCCTCCCACTGTCAGTCCTAAGTACGGCACTCTGGCGAGAATTAAAATGACATGGCTTATTTCTAAAAAGACACTGTTTATCCAGAGGAGTGAGATGTTTACCCCAATGCAGAGGTGAATGTGTTATTCTGTTTTATAGCTCTGTGTATGCCCACACAGTGTGCCCAGAAGAGATTTCTCAGTTAAAATCTGATCACTGTTTCATACATTCATTGGTAATTTAGCTTTAAAGTTCTCAATCTAAATTTGACCCCCTTCTTTGAATTTTCTTTGTAACACTGCATATAATTACATAATTTAATATCTAGTCACTGAAAATGTAATTCTCTATGTATAAAAAGTATAATTATCAAAATATGTCTTACTTTCCTGCATCTCCTTCAAAATAGATTTGCATACATGGTTTTCTCTTTTCTGAATACACAATCACTTCTCATATTGCAGTTTTAAACACACACATGCACGCATACACACACACACACACACACACACACACAAAACTCCATAGAAATGTTTTATTTCTGTGAACTCTCTCAGCCTATCTCAGCTCTCCTCAGTCGTCTTTCCTCTTTGTTCTCATCTATAACACCTGTAAACAGTCTAAAGCATAGGACTTATCTCTTCCCAACCAAATTATGTGCTACTGTATGCACTGTGCCTCAGGATGTATAAATTTGCAATTTCTTTGACTTCCTATGCTGGTACCCTTCCAATCGCATTAATGATATCGCTTCCACTTTTTATGTGGTTGCTTGCTTCTCAATACTCAGGTGTCAAGCCAATTGTTGTTTTTTAGAGATACAGTTCATGATTGAAAATAAATCCTGCCTGCCCATTTTAAATAACTGCCATTCACCCTCTGTTACATGCTCTCCTATTACCCTATTTTATCTGTATGTACGATATCATCTTATTCACTATTATCAGGCGTTTTCTCCATTAGAAATAAAAACAGTGCCTTGGGGGCAATGATTGTCAGTGTTATTATTTTTACTCCTCTGCAGCTTAGCAATATCCACTGCAGAGTTACTCCCAGTAAACATTTGTTGACTGGCTGACTGACTGCCATCCCCACTTAAAAATAAGTCCCATATAACGGAAGCTGTGCCTCCTATACTCTATATAGTAGAAATTCCAGCATGTGTTACATACTTATTTATTGGTCATACCTATATGTTGGCCGCATGTATGATAGTGAATTAGGCAACCAAGACCAGTTAAAGATCAAGAAGGCAAGCCAATTTCATGGACTGCCATTACCTGAAAGGATGTCAAGTAAAGGCTGGCTGAAAGAGAGCAAAAAAATTTAAAGAAAATCAATTAGGAAAGTGAAGAAAGCAAGTCTATGCTTTGTACATTAAAGGAGCTCACCATCTGTGTATAGCATTGACTTGACAAAGTGAGCTTTATACCTCCACACAATTCACTTTTTAAAAAGCACCATTTAAATCTTGCTACAGGCTCACCTGATGCTTCATTCAAGAGTGAGTAGGGCATGAGTTGCTGTGTGACAGGTGTTCAACAACATGCTAACAGCCAAATCTATTGAAAGCCCAATGTGGACTTTCAGGAAAGCTTTGCTTTGAAGCTTTACCCCTACCCCCCATGCCATTTAAAGACTGCTACTCTCTTGAGGCATCACAATGGTAGTCCACAAATGAACCCTCATCCTTTGAGAGAGACTAACTGTAGGGGGAAAAAGATTATTACTTAGTTCCTTTATCTCCAAATTATTTGTAATAAAATCTGAAATCACACCACAAGGTCTTTCATGAGGATGTCGTAAATTAAGATGCATCAGTGTATCTAGTACATCTGTCCCATTCTCTGGCCCTTTGTCTTCTGCAAAGAGCACACCAACCTCAATACCCAGCAGACAGCATTTACGCAAATGATGTCCTGGTCTACAGCATTAATATTCAGTGATTGTCTGTCATAGACACCTTACTGTACATCTGTTATGCAAATGTATGCTAATTCTGACTCCCTGACAGCTGCCTAGCTTCCCTCCCTAAAATGATCTTTTCCATTTTGAAGTTTGCAATCTGTTCCCCAAAATGTTAATCCAACAATTAGCTGAAATTGCTAAACAGAAATTGTACATGTTCAGTCTAAAATAGAAGATAGCATTTTAAAATAGACGATGAGCCTTCGTCCCACATCATTTATTTTATATGTGCTTACACACACTGTAAACATTGATCTCAGCACAGCTTGGGTGGGGGGTAAGTGGCAGTTTTCCTTACCCAGGTCCTTGGAGTGTGACAAGAGAGGAGACATCATTCCTGTTATCCATAGGACTTTGTGGTCAAAGACGATTTTCGTGATGCACTGCTTATTTTTAAGTTTAAAACATTTCCTCCCCCATCCCCTAAATAATTTGTTTCAAGTACTTGGACATTAACAAATAGCAACACAAAATTATAAAAATGATGAATGACCTAAGGGAATATCCCAGGACATATAGAGCATAGTCAACATTCCCTTGGTACTTGCTTTGATGGATGTTAAGTAAAGGATACTTCTGTATTTACTAACTGTTCAGTCTAAGGCACAGGTGATAGCCTTTGAGGAAACCATAGATCTATGCATAAAGATTTCAAAAAGGATCATACCATTTGAAACAGTAAGTTAGGACATAAATTATACGAAACATTTGGTGAAAATCTACTAAAACAGAGTAGGTACTTGTAGGCCTACTATGTGGGAGTCATCATGTTGGCCATGTGAGTTGATACTTAACATTCTTTGGAGTTTAGTGTCATTAGGAAGCCTATTTTAGTCATAACAATGAAAGTAGGAGTTGACTTCTGAAAATGTGAATGGTTCCCAGGAGCCTCTTCTAGCTCTCTGCTCTGAAGCAAGCACGTTCAGGGGAACCATTGGATGTTTGCAGTGAAGCAAACACAGTTTTCTACTTTAATGGGTCTTTTAGTTTGTTTGTGATCAATGTCTGGTACTTGATCTGGAATAGCCAAGGCATAATTGAAGGATACGGATTTGGATCTATTCTTTATTCTAGCAATTTTTAGGAAATGGTGCCTATTTATTAATTGACCAGATCCACAGTTATTTTTCTATAAATAATATTTTAAAATGGTAGTGGTGAAACTGACAATGTATAAGGTTTCTTTGCCGTCTATCTTGTATCCTTTACTTTTATATTAGTAATAAGACAAAACATGGATAAAGTATCCTAAAGATATATTTAATGTGTGATAAGCTTTCACTGATTTTCAATTGCTCTATCAAGAAGATGTAACCAGTGTAAATAAAATATTTGTTGGTGTTTAATGATTACATTATTTCAAGAGAGGCAAAAGCATTAAAACTATTATAAATCTATGTGCATATCTACTTCATCTTGAGAAAGTTGGTCTTATATTCTATTATTATTTGTTATATTTTGTTTTTTGCATACTATAATTTGGATCAGTTACTATAACAAAATCTTATAAAAATTTCTAAAGACTAAACATGTCTTTATATGATGTTTTTTGTGGATGCAAAATTTTAGGAAAGCTAATATTATGCAAAATCTCTATCTATAAATTGACATAAATCAACTACTCAATCAAAGACTGAAGCCAGCATGCAAATACTGATGTGTAAGGCCCACTGAAACACAGATCACTAAATGTCTCATGGTCACAAGTCAGTATTTTCCCTCCCCTTGAAGAAGTAGACAAGGGGAGAGACAAAGACAGGAGGATAAAGGCAGAAGCTCCTCTTGGGGAGCTCCAGGGCAGAAGAATGTTTGTGTGAAACCTCTACTTCCTTCCTGAACAAGGAACTCCTGAGGAAAACAGGATAAACATATGCATTTTGTAGGGGTTGAGGATTTGAACCACAGCAATTTTAGATCTCTCCTAGACACTTCTTACTGAGTAGGGTCATGGACAAACCTCAAAGCCATTTTTTCCTTTCTTTCTTCCTTCCTTTCTTTCTTTCTTTCTTTCTTTCTTTCTTTTTTTCTTTCTTTCTTTCCTTCTTCCTTCCTTCCTTCCTTTCTTCCTTTCTTTCTTTCTTTCTTTTTCTGGTTTCTGCTTCCTATTTTTATTTTTCCTCTTCCCCAGATGGTGGATGTAGCTTTGGCTCTCACTTTCAAGCTTCACTGACCTGGACGAGGATTTGCTTTGGACCTCTGAGCTCAGGCTGGCGTGCAGGTGTCAGACTCAGTCTGGGCTTCATCCACTCTTGCAATAGCTCCAAGTTGAGATGTTCCTGGCACCTTTATGAAGCATGGGAGTCATGAGTTATTTCAGTCATGAAGGGTGCAAACTTTCTACTCCCCGAAGGAGCTCTAGAGGGCAATTTCTATGTTCTTTCGCTCCCCCTTTAGGATTCAATCATGGACACTCATGGCCTGTTGTTTATTGGTTGTTTTCATTTTCCAAACTTGACATTTCTAATGGGTAACACATAGACCTGATATGTCAGACTAATTTTACAGACATGTTTTATGTCAGTCAATGGCTTTTTGTTTGTTTGTTTGTTCTTTATTGATTTAAATTTTTTCCTTCCTTTCTTTTTTTTTAAGAGATAAGGAATCATATTCATTCAGGCTCCAGGAAAAGCTCTGTCTCTCTCTGTCTCTCTCTGTCTCTCTGTCTCTGTCTCTGTCTCTGTCTCTGTCTCTCTCTCTGTGTGTGTGTGTGTGTGTGTGTGTGTGTGTATAATGCAGAGAGAGAACAGCCTTGTTCTGGTAAGAACAGGGGTGGCCAAACAAACCTTTGATGCAGAGTCAGCTTCACAGATTTCCAGCTGAGCAAGAGGGTCTCTTTCAGGACTGAACTTGTAACAATGATGACCGTGTTCTCTGTATGGCTATGATGCAGTTTCATTCAATACTTATGTCAGAATTTGGGAGCTGTGAAATTCAGTATATATAACAAAATGTGGGAGACAAGGAAGACAATAGAAGCTACGTGTGTTTGTGTGTGTGTGTGTGTGTGTGTGTGTGTGTGTGTATACTTTTATCTTTCCCATAGGCTTGTAAAATTAGATGATATAGATTTAACTGAAAACACAGCTTCCCATTGGCCAATCATGTTGCACTGTATTTTCTTACAGTCTTATTAATGACTCATATTTATAAAACATGCTGTAACTATCCAAAAATTCACACCATTACTTCATGGAACTTTCACAATTATCTTTGTGGTATTGTTCACCTCACACTCATTTCACAGTGGAAGAACACCAACATCATTCATGATGCTCATTTTTTCCAGCACATGAGATTATCTTGTAAGACAAACCAAACTCAGAGATGCTTATGGCACTCGGGAGCAGCGTCATGAGCATCTCAGAGGCTTTGTTTAAATTACAGCCTCCAATTCCTCCTGGGCTCCTTTTTACAAAAGCATAGTTTGATACACAGGAGCCAAAATGAACGTCTGAAAAAAAATCAGACATTCTATGAGAAGATGAGAAGTAGCTTTTCTCAACTTCACATAAACTAAGACATACCTGGAAAGAGGATCTTTCTGAAGAATTGCCTTCATCAGACTGGCCTGAAGGCATATTTGTTAAGCATTATCTTCATTACTAACTGGTGTAGGAGTGCCCAGTCCACTGTGTGTGTGGTACCAGGCTTGGACAGATGGGCCTGAGCTTTATAAGAAAGGATGCTTAACAAAACCAAGTCACCCATGGTCTGTGCTTCTGCTTCTTCCTGATGTCCTGCCTTGACTTCCCTCAATGATAGATTAGGATCCAGACTTGTAGGCCAAATGAACCCTTTGTTCCAAACCTGCTTTTGATTGTGGTGTTTATCACAGTAACAGACAAGCAAAGTAGGATACATCCTCTCTATTTATCTAGTTGATGGAGTCTAGAAACAAGAGAAATAAGCATCCTTAGATGCCCCCATCAATCCTGTTTCTCCACTTTCTGACCCAGAGTGAAGGCTCTTGATGAATGAGCTATATTCAAAGAAGCAGAGAATTCATTCAGCTACTGTTCCAAGCCTGAGGCCCTGGGACACCTTTTGTTGTTCCAAAATCACCAGTAGTTTTAAGTAGGTCACTGAAGAACCGCATGGCCTTTCACAAATTATAAATAAATATAATGCATATGTGAAAACATCAGCCTTCCTTTTCATCATTTCTTCCACTTTCAAGTCACCTTCTCTTCACCTGAAAACCATTTATAAACATTAATCAGAGAGAACTCTATTTCTAGTAAACAGTGGTGAATACAGAGACTCATGGTGGCTCAAGGTACTGAGAAAAGGTGTAGTGATGGATAGTCTTCTGTCAACTTAACACAAACTAAAGTCACCTTAGGGGAGAGAACCCAAATCAAGTACATGCTCCAAGAAAACAGGCCTGTAAGGCATTTACCTAATTAGTTATTGATGGGATTGGACACAGCCAATAGTGGGTAGAGCCAGCCCTGGGATGGTGACCCTCACTTCTATAAGAAAGCCAGCTTCACAAGCCATGAGGAGCAAAGCCAGTAAGTGGTAAAACCCTATTAAGGCCTGTGCATCAGTTCCTGCCCTGTTTGAGTTCCTGTCCTGACTTCCTTTGATGATGAACAGTGAAATGGAAGTGTTAGCCGAATAAATTGTTTCTTCTGCAACTTGCTTTCAGGTCATGGTGTTTCATCACAGCAATAGAAACCCTAAGACAGGTGCCCTGTGAGTCGTGAATAAATAAAAAGATGCCTTAAGAGACATATATCTTCGGATTCTAGTGGCCAAACAGAAGAGATATTTAGGGTAGCTCACAGGGGATGTTTGTTAGGGAAATATTTACTGAGGTACCATTGCTCCTCTTCCCTGCCCTTACTGAGGCTGAGAGAAACATAGCCAAGGCTCCAGTTTTCACTCTTTTTACTAATTTTCTATTCTCTTATCTTGAAGTTATTGGGAAGATCTGGAATGGCTGAACTGGAAGTAAAAACATATCCTAAGCATATGGATACTTGAGTCAAAACAGTACTTATTTAATATATAAATAAAATCACAAAATGGCCAAAGTTAAAGACCTCTCTATTACAAGGTCGCCAACATTTTTAACCTACAGGTTACAAACCACACATTTCATGTCAAGGGTACTAAGGATATCCTATCAACTTCCCTAATGCTGCAATGCAGCTGAGGCTCCTCAGAACTAGAGGGGATAATACTGAACCAGACTCCTAAGCCAATCTGTTTCTGAAAGCAAGTACAGGCCATCTTGGGTGCCATTTTCTGGTCAGTGTAAAAATGAAGTTAAATCACAGTACACAAAGCCTAGGGGTGTTTCAGACAGCATATAGACCAAAGACCTTACTTTGAAGAGAAAGAAATGATATATGCGTAGAAGAAATGGCTTGTGTCTGGGTAAGGTCATGCTCACTAGATACTGAAATCTATCTTCTGACCTTGGACTAGAGCTCTGTCCATCTAAGTAGTCACTTGTAAGCTGATGAGTCCCTTAAGGAGGTGTAGTTGAATTCTGAGACTGTGTCAAATGTTAAGAGTAATTGCAAACCTTTCATTTTATCAATGCCATTGAGAAGTATCAGGCTAGCAAGGTTTGCCTCTGAATGCAGAGATTTCCTAGTATGAAGTTGATTTTTATCCTGGGTAAATTGATGCAATGCCTAAGACGTTTAAGAAGTCTGTGCAAGTCTTTGTTAATTAAATGAATATTATCTTTTTTTTTTTTTTTTTTTTTTTTTTTTTTTTTTTTTTTTTTTTTTTTACCTTGAAATGACTTTATCTTCCTAAAGTTTTTACCCATAAAACCAATTCTGAAAAATCCGGTTTGGTTGTGTAGGCCAGATTTACTGAGAAATAGGTTCTTGAATGAGAAAAGATAATTCTATTATCTTCAGCGAATAGAGTTGATACTGTATGTTTTAGAATTATGATGGCAAAATCTCACCTTTATCATTTTCTATTCACATTTATTAGGCTCACAGCCCATTTTACAAATTTTAGACACCTTTATGAAAAAAAATGTAATGAAAACAAGAAATTCTGTATGAATTTGGAATCATGCCACTTGTCTTGCTTTTGTATGGATACTATTATTAATTTGCCTAAAAATATAAATTTTACTATTTTATTACTTTATGTATATATCCACTAAATTTTGTAAATGAGTCAAAAATATACAGTTCATCTATTTATATGCATATATGATGGATAGTGAAAATATTCACTGTTAATTTCTTCATTTTCCGTTCTCCCATTGGTAAGAAAGCATTAAATATCACTAGTCAATAATATATTTTAATTGATTGTTAGAAATTTCAGTAGAGCTTTGTATTCTCTATAATGACCAGTTATTATAAACATTAACATCTGTGCTGGTTAGTTTTTATGAATTTGTTACAAGCTATGATCATCTGGGAAGGGGAAACCTTGACTAAGAAACTGCCACCATCAAATTGGCTTGTATGCAAGTCTGTGGTGGTATTTTCTTGATTAATGATTGGGGTGGGAGGGCACAACCTGCCCTGGGCTGTGCTACTCATAGGCAGGTAGTTTTGGATTGTATAAGAAAACAAGCTGAGCAAGTCATAGGGAGCAAGGAAGTAAGCAACATCTCTCTGTGGTCTCTGTTAGTTCCTAACACCATGTTCCTGCCTTGAGTTCCTGCCCCACCTTCTCTCCATACAAGACTGTTGGCTGTAGGATTGAGTAAACCCTTTTGTTCTCAAGGTGCTTTTGGTCAATATTGTGTCATGGCAAAAGGAAGTAAACTAAGACAGCATCTTCACATTGTTGCATGCCTTTTGAACTTCTTCAAAATATATCCTGATTATCTTCTTTAAAAACTCCTTATCTATACAAATGTTCACTAGTAACATTTTATTATCAAATAAAATGTTTTGGTTAACATTTTATAGATTAATTGTTGCCATAAAAATGATGTTCCAATAAATAAGCTAATAATCTAACAATTTTATGTATATGAACAACATTCTTACAGTTATAGTTGATAGACTAAGTAAAGGAAAAAATTCTATAGTGTTGATTATAGTATATAAATGTCCCTTTAGTGAGCTGGACCAGCGATGCATCAAATTTTTTTCATAGCTCTGTCAATATACCATGTTATCAAAAAGTTAGATGTTCTTATGAGCATAGTGTGTGAAAACAAAGCCTTGGATTTGACATCCTAGAACAGAAATGATAGTGTCCTTTTGGTTAATGTCATTTTCTTTAGGCACATGGAGAATTATGGGAGCAATCCAATAAAAGGTAAGACTTGACAGAATAACAAGCTTATTAGAGGTGCCTTCATCAATAGTGGCTACTTTCTCTGCTCCATAATTTTCTCAGGTGCAGTTGGAAAATCATGCTTCTGGATGCAAAGAGAATTCCACCAAGAGAAAAAAATGCGAAAAACCCTGTTAAGGAAGAGGAGCATGTGGAACTTCTCAAGTTCATGCCATTTATACAGGCTTATACAAAGAGCTGTAAACCATAAAAGACAGGGGGAGGAAATCCCCCTCAGGAACAGTCATAGGGGAGGGGAATAAGGGGAAAATGGGAGGGAGGGAAGAATGGAAGGATACAAGGAATGGAATAACCATTGAGATGTAACAAGAATAAATTAATAAAAAATTTAAAAAATTAAAAAAAGAAAAAAGCAATCATGCAATTCATGGCCAGTGGTCTCTTTATGATACTTTTTACTTTTTAAACACTTGAGTATCAAAGGAGACGGAGTCTAAAGCTCCAAAAATGATAATCGTACCCACTGCAGGGTGATGACTTCAAGAACATAGCCTGCTTATCATGAGTGCAGAAAAATTGTCTGCCTTGAAAGGCTACCTAAGTTTGTGTTCATCAGGGAGGTAACATTCCCTCCAAGGCTCAGGAGACATCTTGGAGGAAGGTAGAGAAAAAATGTCAGAGCCAAGGATGGGCAGATGTACAGCAAAGATGTGTCTTCTGATCATGAAATAGTCATTGCATCAATGAACTTAGGTGCAGTTGTGGTTATCTGCACATGACTGGGTAAATCAGGGACCCACAGGAAGATGTGCTGAGATGGGTGCCACTGTAAGGGGGAATGAGAGATGGAATAGAGGTGAAAATGACTAAAGTTTGTTATGTGATATATGACTTATTTTTTTTAATATGGTAAATCAGGAAGTGTTTAATTGTATAATTTTATACATCCAATGTTTCTCCAAACTACATAAATTAGATTTAATTTGTCTCAAACTATATTCAATTATTCTGTCTGAAGTTTTCTTTTTTTCTTTTCTTTTTTTTTTATTAATTTATTCTTGTTACATCTCCATGTTTATCCCATCCCTTGTATCCTCCCATTCCTCCCCCCCCCATTTTCCCATTATTCCCCTCCCCTATGACTGTTCCTGAGGGGGATTACCTCCCCCTATATATTCTCATAGGGTATCAAGTCTCTTCTTGGCTACCTGCTGTCCTTCCTCTGAGTGCCACCAGGTCTCCCCCTCCAGGGGACATGGTCAAATGTGAGGCACCAGAGTACGTGAGAAAGTCATACCCCACTCTCCACTCAACTGTGGAGAATGCTCTGACCATTGGCTAGATCTGGGTAGGGGCTTAAAGTTTACCACCTGTATTGTTCTTGGCTGGTGCCTTAGTTTGAGCAGGACCCCTGGGCCCAAATCTGCCAATCCTAATGTTTTACTTATAAGTTTCTAGGATCCTCCAGATCCTTCTACTTTGCTATTCTCTCATGCTTCTCTCATCTAGAGTCCAATAGGATGTCCTCCCCTCTGTGCCAGTTTCCTGGTAAGTGAAGGCTTTCATGGGACATGCCCCTTGGGCTAGTATGCAGATATAAGTGAGTATATACCATTTGAGTCTTTCTGCTTCTGGGTTAACTCACTCATTATGATCATTACTAGCTCAATCCATTTATCCACAAATTTCAGGAATTCCTTGTTTTTAATAGCTGAGTAGTATTCCATAGTGTATATGTACCACAGTTTCTTTATCCATTCTTCTCCTGAGGGACACTTAGGCTGTTTCCATGTTCTGGCTATTATGAATAAGGCTGCTATGAACATGGTTGAGCAAATTTTCTTGTTGTGTGCTGGAGCATCTTCTGGGTATATTCCAAGGAGTGGAATAGCTGGGTCTTGAGGAAGCCCTATTCCCATTTTTCTGAGATAGCACCAGATAGATTTCCAAAGTGGCTGTACTAGTTTGCATTCCCACCAGCAATGGAGGAGTGTTCCTCTCTCCCCACATCCTCGCCAGCATGTGGTGTCGCTTGAGTTTTTGATCTTAGCCATTCTGATGGGTGTAAGATGGAATCTCAGAGTTGTTTTGATTTGCATTTCCCTGATGACTAAGGAGGTTGAGCATTTCTTTAAGTGTTTCTCAGCCATTTGATACTCTTCTGTTGAGAATTCTCTGTTTAGTTCCAAGCCCCATTTCTCAATTGGGTTATTCGGTTTGGTGGTGTTTAATTTCTCGAGTTCTTCATATATTTTGGATATTAGACCTTTGTCAGATGTAGGGTTGGTGAAGATTTTTTCCCAGTCTGTAGGCTGTCGCTTTGTACTCTTGACAGTGTCTCCTGCCTTACAGAAGCTTCTCAGCCTCATGAGGTCCCATTTATTAATGGTTGACATTAAGGCCTAGGCCGTTGGTGTTCTGTTCAGGAAGTTGTCTCCTGTGCCAATATGTTCCAGGCTCTTTCCCACTTTTTCCTCTAAGTGGCTTAGTGCCTCTGGTTTTATGTTGAGGTCTTTAATCCACTTGGATTTGAGTTTTGTGCAAGGTGACAAATATGGGTCCAGTTTCATATTTTTACACATAGACCTCCAGTTAGACCAGCACCATTTGTTGAAGATGCTATCCTTTTTCCATTGAATGGATTTGGCTTCTTTGTCAAAAATCAAGTGACCATATGTGTGTGGATTCATATCTCGGTCTTCGATTCGATTCCACTGATCAACCAGCCTGTTGCTGTGCCAGTACCATGCTGTTTTAATTACTATTGCTTTATAGTACAGTTTGAGATCAGGTATGGAGATTCCTCCGGAGCACCTTTTATTGTACAAGATTGTTTTAGCTATTCTGGGTTTTTTGTTTTTCCATATGAAGTTCAGAATTGAACTTTCAATGTCTTTAAAAAATTGTGTAGGTATTTTGAAAGGGATTGCGTTGAATCTGTAGATTACTTTTGGTAGGATGGCCATTTTTACTATGTTAACTCTCCTGATCCATGAGCAAGGAAGATCATGCCATCTTCTCAGGTCATCTTCAATCTCTTTCTTCAGAGTTTTGAAATTTTTTTCATACAAGTCCTTCACTTGCTTAGTTAGGGTAACTCCTAGATATTTTATATTGCTTGTGGCTAATGTGAAGGGTGTGGTTTTCCTAATTTCTTCCTCTGCAAGCTTGTCATTTGTATATAGGAAGGCTACAGACTTTTTTGAGTTAATTTTGTATCCAGCCAATTTACTGAAGGTGTTTATCAGCTTTAGGAGTTCTCTGGTGGAATTTTGAGGGTCACTTATGTACACTATCATATCATCTGCAAATAGGGATAATTTGACTTCCTCCTTTCCCATTTGGATACCCTTGATCTCCTTTTGTTGTCTTATTGCTCTGGCTAGAACTTCGAGTACTATATTGAAGAGATATGGAGAGAGTGGGCAGCCTTGCCTTGTTCCCGATTTGAGAGGAATTTCCTTGAGTATCTCACCATTTACTTTGATTTTGGCTATTGGCATGCTGTATATAGCCTTTATTATGTTGAGGAAAGTACCTTGTATCCCCGATCTCTCTAAAACTTTAAACATGAATGGGTGTTGAATTTTATCAAATGCTTTCTCTGCATCCAAGGAGATGATCATGTGGTTTTTTATTTTCAGTTTGTTTATACGGTGGATTACATTAATGGATTTCCGTATATTAAACCATCCCTGCATGCCTGGAATGAAGCCTACTTGGTCATGATGAATGATATCTTTGATGTGTTCCTGTATTCGTTTTGCAAGTATTTTATTTAGTATTTTTGCATCTATGTTCATAAGAGAAATTGGTCTGAAATTCTCTTTCTTTGTTGAGTCTTTGTGAGGTTTAGGTATCAATGAGACTATGGCCTCATAGAATGAATTTGGTAATTTTCCATCCATTTCTATCTTTTGGAGTAGCTTGAAGAGTATCGGTATTAGCTCGCCCTTGAAGGTCTGGTAGAATTCTGCACTGAAACCATCTGGCTCTGGGCTTTTTTTGGTTGGGAGACCATCAATGATTGCTTCTATTTCTGTAGGGGAAATGGGACTATTTAGCTTGTTTATCTGTTCTTCATTCAACTTTGGCAAGTGAAATTGATCAAGAAAATCGTCCATTTCCCTTAGATTTTCAAATTTTGTGGCATATATGCCTTAAAGTAGGATCTTATGATTCTTTTGAATTTCTTCAGTGTCTGTTGTTATGTCTCCCTTTTCATTTCTGATTTTGTTGATTTCAATACTGTCTCTCTGCCTTTTAGTTAGTCGGCTAACGGTCTGTCTATCTTGTTGATTTTCTCAAAGAACCAGCTTTTGGTTTTGTTGATTCTTTGGGATGTTTTCTTAGTTTATAATTTGTTAATTTCAGCCCTGTAGTTTGATTATTTCCAGGCGTTCTACTCCTCTTGGGTGTTTCTGCTTCTTTTTTTTAGGGCTTCCAGTTGTGTTGTTAAGATGCTTATGTGCGATGTTTCCAATTTCTTTTTAAAGGCACTTAGTCTATGAATTTTCCTCTTAGCACTGCTTTCAATGTATCCCACAAATTTGGGTATGTGTTTTCTTCATTTTCATTGAATTCAGAACTCCTGATTTCTTTCTTTATTTCTTTCCTGACCCAGGTGTCATTTAGCAGAGAGTTGTTTAGTTTCCACGTACATGTAGGCTTTTTGTTCTTTCTGTTGTTGTTGAATTGCAGCCTAAGAGCCTGGTGATCTGATAGGATACAAGGTATTATTTCAATCCTCTTGTATCTATTGAGGCTTGCTTTGTGAACTACGATTGTGATTAATTTTAGAGAAGGTTTATGGGGTGCAGAGAAGAAGGCTGTATTCTTTCTTGTTTGGGTGAAGGTTCTATAGATATCTGTTAGATCCATTTGACCCATGGCATTGGTTAATGATGTTATTTCTCGGCTTAGTTTCTGTTTCAATGACTTATCCTTCAGTGAGAGTGGGGTGTTGAAGTCTCCCACTATTATTGTGTGGGGATTGATGTGTGGTTTAAGCTTTTTTAGGAGATCTTTTACAAATGTGGGTGCCCTTGTATTGGGAGCATAGATGTCAGAATTGTGATGTCATCTTGGTTGACTTTACCTTTGATGAGTATGAAGTGTCCTTCCTCATCCCTTTTGATTAATTTTGGTTGAAAGTCTATTTTGTTAGATACTAAAATGGCTACGCCTGCTTGCTTCTTGTGACCATTTGCTTGGAATATTTTTTCCAACCTTTTACCCTAGGTAATGCCTTTCATTATGGGTGAGATGTGTTTCTTGAATGCAGAAGAATGTTGGATCTTGTTTATGTACCCATTCAGTTAGTCTGTGTCTTTTTATTGGAGAATTGAGGCCATTGATGTTGAGAGATATTAATGACCAGTGACTGTTAAAAGTCTTAATTTTGATGTTGTTTCCAGTCGAGCATTTGTGTAGTGTGTTTTTGCCATGGGATAGTTATCTATTTCCTGGGTAGTTTTGGTTGTAACTTGACCCTTGAGGATGGAGTTTCCTTCTAGTACCTTCTGTAAAGCTGGATTTGGGATAGGTACTGTTTGAATTTGTTTTTTGTCATGGAATACTTTGTTTTCTCCATCAATGGTTATTGATAATTTTGCTGGGTGTAAAGTAGTCTGGCCTGGCATCTGTGGTCTCCTAGGGTTTGCAGGATCTCTGTCCAGGCCCTTCTGGCTTTTATGGTCTCTGCTGAGAAGTCGGGTTGTAATGTAATTCTGATAGGTTTACCATTAAATGTTATTTGGCCCTTTTCCCTTGCAGCTTTAATATTTTTTCTTTGTTCTGCATGTTTTGTGTTTTTGATTATTATGTGTGGCAGTTTTCTTTTCTGGTCAATTCTATTTGGTGTTCTGTAGGCCTCTTGTATGTTTATAGGCAGTTCTTTCTTTAGATTGGGGAAATTTTCTTCTATGATTTTGTTGAGAATAGTTTCTGGGCCCTGGAGTCTGATGCCTTCTCTTCTTCAATGCCTATTATCCTCAGATTTCTTCTTTTCATGGTGTCCTTAATTTCTTGGATGTTTTGTGTCAGGAGTTTTCCAGATTTGTCATTTTCTCTAATGGTTGATTCAATATCTGTGATTGTATCTTCTAGCCCTGAGATTCGTTCTTCCATCTCTTGGATTCTGTTAGAAAAGCTCACCTCTGTGTTGCTCGCCTTCTTCTCTGAGGTCTCACGTTCTCGTTTTTCTTCTGTCTGTGTGTTTATCATTGAATCCATTTTCATTTTCAGATCTTGAACTGATTTTTGATTTCTTTCATCTGGTTTTTTGTATATGCCTGAGTTTCTTCCATTGCCTCTTAGAGGTCTTCAGAGCTTGAACCGTTTCATTTATTTATTTCATCTGGTTGTTTGCATTTCCTGCAATTTTTCCAGTTCCACTCTATGTGCTTCTTTTATGTCTCTCACCTGTTGTCTGCATCTTCCTGCATTTGATTACGAATTTATTTGTTTCCTCCATTATCATCCTCATTACTAAGGATTTGAGGTCATTTTCTTGTATTTCCGTTGTATTTGAGTTCTCTGGGTTGTTTTCTTTGGGATAGCTGGAAACTGGAGACGCCATGTTGTTTTGGGTTTTTTTTGCGTATGCTTTTTCATTGTCCTTTAGACATCTTGCTGTCTTTGTTTTTATCGGGTAGCTTCCAGAGTTGGATGGAGGGTGTCTGACGATAGATTCACTTGTTTTTCTCACGATTTCCCTAGGCTGCGAGCTCAAAGCTTCACTGGTGTGGATGTTAGGAGGTTAGCCCTGTTGTTCTGGACTCTCACAGTCAGTGATCTTCAGCGCCCCTTTGCTGTGGATCCTGCAATTGTTCTGGGTCTCTGAATGAGCGTTGGGTCAGGCCAAGGTATTCACAGCCTTCTGTGTTCCCTGCCAAGTCCAGCCAGGAACACTGGGCCCGAACCACGGGCTGAACTTAGCTAGATTCTCAGGGCCTGAACTGTCTGCCAAGCTCAGCTAGGGATTCTGGGCCCAAAATGCACACAGGGTCCAGCCAGAATTTTTGGGCTGGGACTACGCACCAAGCTCCGCTAGGGCCTTTTGGCCCAAAGTGCGTGCTGTGGTCAGTTATTGACTCAGGGCCCAAACTGACCACCAATCTCAGCCAGGAATTCTGGATTCAAACTGCACACTGTGTCCAACCAGAGTCTTAGAGCTGGTGGAACCGAGCGCTCTGTCCAGCCTGCGCCACAGCAGGAGAGCTGTGGCTGCACCGAGTTAGCGCCAGTGTTGGAACCAAGTGCTCCGCCCAGACTGTGTCACCGCAGCTGAGCTGAGGTGGCACCTAGGGTGGAACTGAGTGCTTAGCCAAGCCTGTGCCACAGCAGGAGAACTGCAGCTGCTCTGAGTTAGCGCCTGTGTTGGAACCAAGTGCTCCGCCCAGACTGTGTCACCGCAGGGGAGCTGCGGCTTAGCTGAGGTGCTGCCTAGTGTGGAGTTGCACACTCAACTAAGACTGCACCACAGCAGGGGAGCTGTGGCTGAAGCTGAGTTAGTGCCTCGGGCAGAATTGCTTGCTGGGCTGGGCCAGTACCCGGGACTGTGGGGCCGAACTGTCTGCTGAGTCCAGTCTGGGTCCAAAGGCTCCACGCAACCCAAATGCCCCGAGTCCCCTCTCCTGCAGCAGCTCCCACCAGCCACCACACCAATCGCCTCCACCGGAAGGCTATGAGCTGCAAACCTCAGCCACCGCTGCTGGTGCCACTGGTGCTGCTGCCTCTGCCGCTGCTGCTCCGATCAGAGAAAATCCACGCTCCTCCTGTGTGCAGGGGCATGCAGGTCCTCTGCACCCTGGTACCTCCGAACCGTGGAGCACTCCCGCTGCCGTGATGTTCGGCCCTCGGTGTTCCTGGCTCAGAAATCTGTGCAAATCCCTGAATTGTTCACTGGAGCCTCCAAACACGGTCCACACTGCTCGCCGCCATCTTGGATCCTCGTGATGTATGACTCTTAAATAATATTTGTTTGTTTGTTTTTAAGAAAACCCCTCTGATTTAAATTCCCCACCATCTTTTAGGGTTAAGGAGACAGAAACTTGCCATGGTCTGCCAATATCCTTCCAAAATTCAAATATGAGGAACAAACATGGTTCACACTTGAAAGCAATTTGACTGTATCCTAGAACACTCTCTGCTTGGATTGAGCTTATTGATGCCTCATTCTACCTACTTAGTGGGAGAAAATAAGAGACTCGTTTCCTTTCATCAAGACCCATCACAGAATTCTGATATTTATATCTAGCAGATATAAATTGTTTTTCTCCAAAACTATTGGATGAACAAAGAGGGGAGAAAAAGTAAATGAAAAATAAACAGATACTGGAAAGACGTCTACCTATGGTGGAATTAATGCAAAAAGTAATCAAAATTACTAGGTTTATTGTAATAAATAGGGGAAGGTATAGATAAAATGGTAAAGTATTTTACAGAGATAAGTAATATGTACATATAACCGAAGTGGATGACTGGGACTAGGAAAGAAAAATAAGTAAACATATATAGAGCTAGAATTATGAAACGCTGGGTAATTTAGCAGAAGGCAGGCCTGGGGAGATGGTAACATCAAGAACATAGAAGACAGAATGTACTTGCTCTGTGGCACAAAAGGAAATATATGAGGAAAAAGCCAAAGTGCCAGAAGTCCATAGATGCTTCCAAATGTTTCCCCATATGTCAGGAGTAGGTAGGAGAAAATAAATCAGAAACAATATCTAAGGGAATAATGACCTAGAAAATAAAACTGAAGCAGAGTCAGAGTTTCAACACAGTATAAAAAGCATAAAATATATTGCTATAAGAGAAAGTATAATTTAACAAAGTTAAATGCCTCACAATTTTATTTAGCGATAAAGGGAAATGTTAGGAACATGGATGTGCATTTTTGCTTGTTCCGGTTTGGTTCTTTTGAGACAGGAAGTCATCACATAACTTAGGATAAACTTGTATTCACTGGAATCCTGTTTCAGTCTCCCAAGCACTGGGATTAGCAGCACAAACCACGTGGCCAGCTCTGTGCATGCTTTATTAGTACATGTATCTATATCATATAATAGCAGTGAGCTGCGGATTCATAAAACAGAACTGGGAGGAAAACAATGCTAAATTTATTTGAAATCACAGAAGAAAAAGGCTAGAAGTATCTGGCATATCAGATATCAAATTATGTTAGAGAGCCACAGTAACGAAAACAATATTGATCATACTGAAACAGATATTTAAACCAACAAAGCAGAGTGGAGATCAGATAAATAAGCCCACCAGCTACAATAATAGGATTGTTGACAATGGGGCCATTGGCATACCTTGGGGAAATCAGCTTCTTCAAGTGCCACTGAGAAGGTTCAGCATCGACACACTTGCTGCAAACACTGTCGAGCGTACCTTTTAGTTTGTCTCATTAGTTTCTCTGAATTCTGATTTTAACATAGAACCATCAAACTGTTCAGTGCCTATAATCTCCTTGACTCCAAGACAACATTCTGTCACACCGAGCCCTAGAGTCCACTGGCATGGATCCTATTGCAAAGCAAAATAATGATTAGGCTCATCATTAAGCACACATGTGTGCCATCTGGATGGAGCTATGACTTCTCTACAGCAGGCAGGTATATCATCTCTTTGTTATGGGTTCAGTCCCGACAGGTTTCTGTGAAAACAGGCACCTGGAAGAAAGACTCTGCTAGACCCATCTGAGCCTTTACTCTGAGATTTTCATTTTCTTATAGTTCACTCTCCAGGCGTTATTTTTTTCTTATGTCTACTTGTGGATTCCAAGTCTCATCCTCCACAAGGCCTTGGAGAACCACAGTGATGCTTAAATCATCTGCAGAAACCACAGCATTTAAGTTTATCCTGGGTGCTCACCCTTCGTTGCTTTTCCATTTCTTTCTTACAAAGAACATTCATTTCGAAGCATTTCTCCCAAATCATTCTGAAATCTTAGAATTTGGACTCTCAAGTATATTTACATTTAAATGAAGTTCTGAGGCCTTGTGGCATTTGGAAAAGCTTTCGAGATTTTTAATGAACTTCTAACAGATTCTTCAGTGGAAGCTTTTCCTGAGGGTAGGTCTGTATTGAACAACAAGAACCGTGGCGAGTTAGGAACTTAGTCCTCATGAATGTGAAAAGAAAGTGGGACTCTAACTATCTGCATTGTTCTTGAGTCCTTACTTTCAAACTAAAACATTCACTGATACCCCCGCCACCCCCCCCCCCAGGCCATCTGATCTGTCAAGCTCATCTTTCACAAGAGCTTCACCAGGCTGTCTTTCCCTCATCATCTTGAGCATGACCCTTCCCCTCCACCTACAGCATCCTTCCTCCGGCCTTCTTCAGTTGCCTTTCAAATTGATGTCTGTGCACTCATGAAATGTTTTTTACCTTGGCAATTATTTGCTTTTTAAAAATTTCGTTCTCTCTCTCTCTCTCTCTCTCTCTCTCTCTCTCTCTCTCTCTCTCTCTCTTTCCCCCATCCCCCTTAGAATAACCTAAGGTTTGATGTGCTGTTTCAACACAGCTCATCACCACCTCAAACACCTCTTACACCTCTTACAGCTTTGAGATAAAATAGCCAGTCTTCTTTAGTTACTTTGGAACATTGTTGGCTACAATCCCACTTCATATAGTAGCACACAAGAATGTGTTCTGGTTTTTTTTCCCCTCTGCTTTTAAACTTTAGTTTTTGTGACAGGTCTCATATAGTCTCATATAAGCTAGATTAGCCTTGAACTCTCTGAGGCGGAAGATGATCTTGAACTCCTGATCTTCCTGCCTCTATCAATGGCTGAGGTAACAGTTATGCATCATAATAATGACCTCAAGACTGCCATCTTTTAACGAGGACTAGCTTTGAAACTCTTAATCTCTTGTCCCATACCCCACATGCTATTAAATTTTTTTTGTGTTGTGGGATGATTTAGAGGAAATTATATGAATAGGTCTTAAAACTCCCTAGGTTGTTGGAGTTTCACATGAATCTTCAGAATCTATATGAACAAATTTTGGTAAGATGAGGCCTGTGATTGGTTTGCTATGAGTTCCATGTAATTATAAGCCTGATTATGAAGTTCCTCTTCTCAGGATGAAATCATTCAGTATGCTTCACTAGCTATGGAAATTAGGGTGAGTGACATTATGTCTCTGTGTCCTAGAATTATCATTTGAGTTACAGATTTAATAAGGAGGCACGTATAAAAAGGGCATTGAGAGGGTTAATTGAGAAAGTGCAAAAGCTGTAGACAATACCTGGCAAGCGCCAACAGCCCTGAGAAAGTTAATTTTTCCACTAACAACTATTTCTGTTCCTGCTCCATGCTAATCTGTGTTATTTGAAAAAAGAAAAAAAGAAACAGACTTGCATGTGTTCACATGCACTCTCTTTCCCCCAAACACTGTGTTGTACTCACTGACAGGCATCAGAGGCTCACAAGGCCCAGAGGTATGCAATCTACATTAGCAGATTTTAATATTTAATATACACAAAAAAATTGACTAGACCTCAGAAGAGGTAAGCTCTGTCCTGTTTATGGCCCCGTATTAGTTATCAAACAAAACTACTATTGAGAAAGAAAGCAAAATTTAACTTCTAAATGAAAATTGCTTTCGTGTACTTCCCAGTTCACAACTTTTAAGAAATAAGACTGAACAAGATGTCTCAAATATGGTATACTTTTCCCTGCTTTTTATTTTTCAATGCAGACCATGATAAGGGACATGTTATAGACATATGACATTTATTTTTCTAGTTTAAATGAAAGAACTATGAAATACTGTTGTTGATTGGGCATACTCAGCTGTTGGAAGCTAAGACTTTGATCTTCAACTCAGTCTTACCAGGACACCATATCTCAAATTGATGGATGGTTTTTCTGGCATCATATTTTCATTATATTTGTTCTTCTGCTGCATGTGCCAAACCACTACTAAATCACAGATACTAAACGTTGAATAAAATAGACCATCCATGAATTAGAAATGAGTCTTTTTACATTTTTATTCACTCATTTTTATCTCCTGCTATGTTTTTCATTATTCATCTGATTCTCAAAATCTCCCTATATATCTTTCTCTTTGACCTTTATTTAGTCACATTTTATAAGAGGCAGCCTATGGGGCGAAGGGCTGTGAGGTCACTGTAGACAGACTTGATTGCGGCCTCAGATTGGTTTTTACCATGTTTTGTAACTTCTGGGACCATTTTTTCACATTCCAATAAATAAGATATACTACTGATTATGTAAAAGCCTTTGACTGTATCTCTGATGTGTGATTGTTCACCTAGAATTTCAGCCTTCTATACTCTAAAAATGGAGACCTTTTGCAACTTCTTCATCACAGTGTTTCCCACCCAACACTGTTTCTAACATGAATGAAATAATCTGTGTCAAGTATTAGAGAAAAGCTCACTTTCTTTGTTTATTATTTCTTTATTCTTCTTATTGCTCTCTCATTGTGTTTTCAGTCTTCTAGCTATTCCAAATGCCTGTCTGGAGGCTGGAGATACAGTCCAGTGGTTAAGCAGGCTTTCTGCTCTTGCAGAGAACCCTGGTTCAGTTCTGAGACCCCACATAAGTCTGCTGACAGCTGGTGTGACCCCAGCTTCAGGAGATCCAAGACTCTTTTCTGGGCTCTTCAGATACTGACACAAATGTGTGCATACACACACAGAGACAGACATATGCACATAACTAATAAAAATAACCTCAAGCCCATTCTTATTCTCTCATGATTTTTCAAGCCTTAATTTAATGCATTAATAAAGTGTTTTATAAACTTATTATATAAATGTGTAGGTACAACATGTCAGAAATTAGGATGCTTGAGGGTTTTTTTTAATACCCAAAGAGTAAAATTCCCATCCTGTATTATATGGAAACTAGCTGATAAATTTAAGGAGGGTTTTGAGAGATGGAGATAAAATATTCTAATTTAGTTGTTGGAAGATGCTGTTTTCAGTCTGATAGACAAGTCCAGAGACAGACAGAAACATTTTCAAAATGCTACTCCCATTCATCACTCAAATAAGTTCTCCTTTAACTTCTGGGAGACAGGAATACGCATACTGTTTGAGTAGAATACCATGGCGTTACTGACAGATTCATGTATGCATCCTGGAGCGGAATGACAGTAGTGTTCACCGGAAGCACGGCACTGAATAAAGAAGCTGTGGACATCACTTTTGTGAAGGTCATTTTCTGATTTAAAAAAAAAAAAAAAAGATGGAGCTTGAGCACTAATTAGAAACTGGGTATGTGCACATGAAAGGCAAAATTGGAATGTACCACAGCAGTACATAAAAAAGAAATTTTGCTCTTGAAAAAAGTCAAAAGAAATATTTCCTAGGCAGTGATTGAAAGCAGAAAACTGAGAAGAAACACAAGAGACAGATATAACAGTCCGTCATGAGTTTAATGGGTTATGCAGAAACTCACCAAAGCTCATGACATACTTACAGAAATAAAATTGGAGCAAAGAGACGCAGTGAGTGAGTAAACGACTTAGATGAGGAGGGAGAACAAGAACAGGCAGATCTGGGTCCTGGGGTCCTCCTCAAACTAAGGCACCCACCAAGGAGAATATAGGCAGTAAGCTTCGAACCCCTACCCAGACCTAGCCGACGAACATGATATTCTCCACCGTTGAGTGGAGAGTGAGATCTGACTCTCACACGAACTCTGGTGCCCCTTTTCTGACCATGTCCCCTGGATGGGGAGGCCTGGTGGCACTCAGAGGAAGGATAGCTAGTTACCAAGAAGAGACTTGATATTCTAAGAGCATAACAGGGGGAGGAGGTCTCCTTCAGTCACAGACATAGGGGAGGGGAGAAGGGGAGAAATGGGAGGGAGGGAAGAATGGGAGGAAACAGGGGAAGGGCTAACAATCGAGATGTAATATGAATAAATTAAAAAAAAAAAAAAAAGAACAGAGAACTAGACTAGTTGTGTTGGTACACACTTAGAATTCCAGGACTCAAGAAGCACAGAAGTACTACTAATGAGTTCTAGCTCAGCCATGGCTGAAATCAATGTGGCGCTCTCTCAAAAAGTTGGGAAGAGCTCTCTCTACCTCAGGACTCAGCTATACCGTTCCTGGGCATACACCCAAAAGATGCTCCACCATACAGCAAGGACCATGTTCATGACAGCTTTATTCATAATAACCAGAAACTGGAAGCAACCTAGATGTCCCTCAATCAAAGAATGGATAAAGAATCTGAAGGCAGGGTTTCAAGAGAATGATTTATTGTGACTACAACTGATGACATACAATGGGGTTGGTGGCACATCTCACTGTGGATTCTGCCATATTTATGTAGTATGCAGTGTGGTGTATGTAGTAAGGGACAAATCTATTCTTATTATGCAGGGCTTACACCAAGGAAAACCCAGTAAGGTCTCAGTTGTTCGGTATACTGACATGTACTCTCAGCTAGTACTTAATCTCCGAGTTGCGAACTGAGGGTCATGAGTATAATAATATTACCCAGCTAATTAGTCAGCTAAACAAAAGAAATATAGCCCAGAGCTATATATGTATATAATCTAATAATGATGATGATGATGTTATTATGAATAAAAAATTGGAGTTCAACTCTATCTGCCTGATGTTATAAACAAATAGTCATGCAGCTATGCTTTTCTTAACCTGAAAGGCTGGCAGAGCTTGAAGATGATTACCATGCTCTTGAGACATAGGCATACAGAGAGGTACACAAACCCTTACACTCCTGAACATATAAAGTGCTGTCTCACCTGTAGAACTCATCTGCCATGGCCACTCAAATCACAAAGTTCATATCTGTGGATGCAGAGAGACTGAGAGCCAGCAAACATAGCATCAGATGTTTGAAATTCCCCACACACAACTGCTGCAGATAAGAAACTACCAGAGTGCCTACTAGTGAGATAGTGATTTATAAAGTTGCTATAAAATCATGCAGAAGATTTCATTATAGGCATTAATATCAGGCAGACTTTGTTCAAATGACAATGCAGAATAATATATTTGAATATGTGATTTTATATTTTGGGACTATCTTAGGAAGAATAAAATGTGTAATAAACTTGTCACTGTTAACTATTTTCATATGACTCCTTTGAATATTTAATTGCATGCATATAGTAATTAAATAACTAAAGACCTGTTCAGCCAAAGAAGTTGCCCTCATCGCCAACTTTATGTTCCCAGTAGGTTTTTTCCTCTTCCACTATTATTTTTTCTTTCATTTCTTCCTTCTCATTTTCCATGTTCCATCTTGTCTTTTTATATTTCCCTCAGTTCTTTTTTCTTTCTTCTTCTTTTCCCTTATACTGTCATCCTGCATCTCCTTTAACTTATTTCTACATGTACAATTCACTTTTTATGAGGTGTTGCCAAGGCTTCATTCCAATTTCCATGATTTTAAAACAGATTTTTTTGCAGCTCTGCTGTGACCTGAGATACTTAACCTTCAAAGCTTTGCCTATCCACCTGGAATGTTGAAGCTGCTTTGTCTTCTAGGCCAAGGCATATCCCTGGAACATCCTCTTTCTCTTGTCTTTTTTGAACATTGTGTCATCTCTCCATTGAGACAGGTGAAATATTATGGTGATATGATTGATTATCAAGTTGAGACAGGGTAGACTTACAATGATCAATCACACCTGTCATGCTGATGGGACCTGGAGACAAAAATTTGGTCATGGCTTTGAAGATGTTTCCACATAGGTTTGACTGCCTTGGAAAATCTCATTCTAAATGAAAGAGGTAGCATTCTGTGCATTGAAGTTCCAGACAAAAGTAAAGGGTAGAGCAAGTGCAACACCAACATTCATTTTTCTCTGCTTTCTGAGCCCAGGAGGTATGACCAGCTCCCGCAGCCCTGCAATGATGCCTTCCAGGTCACGATGGGCTATCTAATCTCAACATATGACCCACAATTAACCCTGTTTTCAGTTTCTCTAAAGAGATATTTTGTCACAGTATATGACAAAATTATCTACTGTGCTTATAGTGCTCCATACATGGCTATACAGTAAGGCAATAGGAACAAGGTTGACCGAAATGAAGGCACTATATAAGAGTATTCACAGGAAGGGGGGCTAGGGAGTTGGGACTCAACACAATTCTCTAAATGTGACCAGGGAAAAAATCCACTGTGTAGTGGGGAAATACAAGGAAGCAAATACTAGCTTACTTATATGGCAGCTATAGAGTGAAGAAAATTATTGACTTTGTTATTTATGGAAAAATAAGTATAGAGAGATAAAAATGGATAATCAGATGAAGAAACTAGAAAAAATTAAAAGCCTAAAGATTCAGGTTATAAATGTAAGTTTGGCTAAAATATTAAGCATTTTTATGCTTTAAAAAAATTTTTTTTATTAATTTATTCTTGTTACATCTCAGTGGTTATCCCATCCCTTGTATCCTCCCATTCTTCCCTCCCTCCCATTTTCCCATTATTCCCCCCCCTATGACTGTTCCTGAGGGGGATTACCTCCCCCTGTATATGCTCATAGGGTATCAAGTCTCTTCTTGGCTACCTGCTGTCCTTCCTCTGAGTGCCACCAGGTCTCCCCATCCTGGGGACATGGTCCAATGTGAGGCACCAGAGTACATGAGAAAGTCATATCCCACTCTCCACTCTACTGTGGAGAATGTTCTGACTATTGGCTAGATCTGTGTAGGGGTTTAAAGTTTACCGCCTGTATTGTCCTTGGCTGGTGCCTTAGTTTGAGCGGGACCCCTGAGCCCAAATCTGCCTATCATAATGTTCTACTTATAGGTTTCTAGGACCCTCTGGATCCTTCTACTTTGCTATTCTCCCTTGCTTCTCTCATTTAAAGTCCCAATAGGATGTACTCCCCTCTGTGCCAGTTTCCTGGTAAGTGAAGGCTTTCGTGGGACATGCCCCTTGGGCTAGTATGCAGATATAATTGAGTATATACCACTTGAGTCTTTTGCTTCTGGGTTAACTCACTCATGATCATTTCGCTCAATCCATTTATCCACAAATTTTGGGAATTCCTTGTTTTTAATAGCTGAGTAAGCATTTAATATGCCTGAAATAGAGGGTTTGTGGCCAAGGAAAGGGACTGGAGAGAGCGGTGATGATAATGTGAAGGCAGTAACGTAAAATTGGACCCAAATACATATTTGACCCATGTCATGTGGATTTTGTTAATAAATACTATGTTTTAATTTGACCTAAAATGGCTAGATATCAGTTTAAACTTTTTTAATAGTTGTGTCTAGTACAGGTACTCCTGGAAGTGAAGTGTTAATACACTTGGATTGGTAGACAAAGTCTTGTCCAATCATTTGAGTCCCTAATAGAATAAAAGACTAAAGTCACTTGGCAGCAGGAGAAAAACATCAGATTTTGCCTCACACTTGTGGTTCTCAGATTTTCAAGTGTACAGTGAAATTTACAGCCTGTGCTCTCTGGCTCTGGGGTCTCTAAGCTATAACCCCAACCTTTTTTGGGACTCTAGTTGGCCGACTTCAGACAGTGAGGCCTCTAAGTCTTCCTAATTATTCTCTGAGTCACTATATCACAAAAACCCTTAAAGGAAATGAAATAATTATAGTCAGTAAGTAAATACATACATATGTATACACATATATGCATGTATATCTTCACAGATACATACACACATAATCACAATTGGTTTAGTTTCCCTGGAGATCCATAGTGTAAATGTAATACTAAAAACTTAGGTATTTTTTTTATCCTCTATATTAAATAAATGGAGCCGTTAATGTATTCACTTTGTAATTTATTTAAGAATTTGGAATTCTACATTGTAAGTCAAAATATTAAACCATCCTCATTCATAATTTCACAGTATTAAGAGAATATGCATTTTTGGGGCAAAGTCAGTGGATACTAAAAGCTCACCTATACTCACTGGAAGGTCATGGATGAGTGATGACTGTGGTACAGAACACAAAATAGAAAACCTTTGCTTTTCCATATGTAACACCTGTGCACAACTGAAGGTACCACCCTGGAGAGTAGACACCCAGTAATCTATGAAGGGGACCAGGCTTACAAATAACAAGCTGTAGTAAAATGCATTAAAAAACCCACAATAATAAAAAAGGGAGAATTACACATTGCTTCTGTAGTCACAGTTCAAGAGACTCCCTAAGTTCAATGAATTGTCACAGGGAGGATGGGCTGTGTGCACATTTTCCTTTTTATCTAGCAGCTATTGAGGAGATCATGTTTGGGACAGAATGAGGGATCTAAGAATGGGAATCCCAAGCCTGTCACTCTTCAGCCTTGGTGTTTACCATTAAGAAATCGTTACCTTCATTTCAGAAAAATCTCCAGGCTCCAGAGGAATTTCCAGTTTCCCCTCTATATCTGATGGAGGATTGAAATGTTAGCCAAGACTTGAACAGTTTTGGATTTCAAACTGAGTCACAAAACTAAAATTGATGCCTTGCCTAGACAGACCACCCTCTGTTTAATTTTAGTTCATTTTTATTAATCTAAAATTTATGGAATATCATATGTAACCTATATTTAAAAACAACCTTTATTTGTCTTTTACTCATAAAAAAATGTAACTTTAGTCTCACAATGCTACAATTAATGCACCTTTGAAATGTACATGCACTTGATTAGTTTACTGATAAGAAAACCAAATACTGGGTCTTCTAAACATAACTGTTCCTTAAGGAGAACTGGGTCCCACTACTAGCCTCCCAGTTTGTAATTGACAAGACCTTTGATTAACTACTCCACCTTTCATTTTTCCATTGCTTTATATCACACATCTGCATGTACCTAATTACAATTTGTAGGCATTTGTGATATAAATATATACACATCACACGTCACTAGACCAAGGCTTGAACTAGAGCTTGAATGGTTGCATCTACCAATCCTTGCTTTTAAGTATTCTCACAAGGATTCTCATGAAATATTTTCAAAGGCTAAATTTTTAGAATAGATAGTGTTTTCTTCAATGTTGCTAAATAAAAATGAGCTAAACATTTTGAATGTAAATTTTACATATGGCTTTCCTGGTTGTTTCATAACTGTTCCTACTGTATGCAGTTCTTTATAAATAAATAAAGCAAGTATGCATTTGGAAAAAATTAAGCTTAGTGAAAAGAGCCTCTCATTTTGATTAGAAAGCAAAGTTTCCTTATCGATAGTTCCTAAAAATTATGCTGATATATACAGATATAAAAATGAGTCATGAATAAATGTTCTTATATTTTTAAGAGCATATTTGCCTGGAATCTGAATCCTTCAAAGAGTTAATGGCTATTTTGCAAGTGAAAAAAATACATTAAACATTGTCATAGAGATTGCTAAGCTTGTAGATACTGAAAGTGTGTATAAGAAAATCCATTTTGTTTACTTCTGACTGCTTGTAAACCACAGATACATGCGATACAACTGAGTCTGTCATTCAAACACAAAGAGGACATGATTGACTAGATTTCCACGGACTTCCAAGATTTAAAATGTAACTACAGAAATGTAAAAGCTAGACTTTTAAAAAGGCAGATTTAAAAGAAATACACCTATGTCAAATTTACTCAAGTGTTTTTGTTTTATTTCTGAAGTGGACAATAAAAAACTAGTCAGAATAAAAAGAGTTCACTGCACCTACAGAGTTAGAAGAGGATGTCAGGTAGCCCGGTGCTGAGTTACAGATTGTTGTGAGCAGCCATCTGGGTGACTCAGTCCAGATCCTCTGCAAGGGTGGTAAATGCTCTTACCTGCTCTCCAGACTTCATTCACGAAACTTTATAAATCTAGAATCTAAGATTCCTGTGAACGAAATGCAAAATTTCATGAGTTTGTGAAATTATCTGTAGGATCATTCAGTAGTCCAGACTCATAAGGAAGACTGTTTTAGCTAAGCAGTTTAAATAAATCTTATGGTAGTTAACTTATGTCACTGTAATAAAATACCTCAGACAACAACCACGCAGGAGGAAAGCTGTATGTTGGTTCATAGTTTCAGAAGTTTTAGCCTGTTTGCTTCCTAGCTTATACAGGGCAAAGAAGAACGCTGTGTCAGGAAACATGCAGTAACGTGTATGAATGCCGCGTGGAAGATAAAAAAACAAATTAGGAGCCAACATGAGACAAACACTACTGGCTGCCTAGACCTGCAATCCAAATATCTCAGGATGCTAGGAAAGGCAGGAGGATTCATGTGCAATGTCACCCTGAGCAACTTAAAAAGAGATAAAGACTTCAATAGACATTTCTTGTAAAAGGATATAAAAAGACCCCATGGATATATGAAAACTTCTTTGTCTTGTTTTGTTTACAAGACAGGATCTATTGTAATGAAGACTAGACTTGAACTGAATGTGTAGGTGAGGCTGATTTTGAACTCTTGCTCCTCATGACCCCACCTCCAAAGTGCTGAGATTACAGGAGTGTGTCACTACACATAAACTGGTGAAAAAAAAAAAAATCCTAGACCGTTAATCTTGAGGGAAATGTCACTCTAACCCATAGTGATCAGCTTGGCTATTCTCACAAAAAGATGTCAATAATTATCAGGAGAATTTGGAAAACTTGGGAGCCTTGAACACTGTTAGTGGGAATTCAACATGGTGAAACTGTATTCCTCAAAAACTTAAAATTAGAATTAGCATATGTTACAGAAACCCCTCCTATGAAAAATGAGTCTAAAATAATTGAAAGCATAATCTCAAAGAGGTTTTTGCACTGGTTTGTTCATGGTCATGATGTGGTAGTAACCCATGAGTTCATCAGCAGATGAATGGATAAACACACACACACACACACACACACACACACACACACACACACACACACAAGCATGCATGCACTCATGCACACAAACACAGTTTACTTTTTCAAATGAATATGATTGTGCCACTCGTGACACATATCACCTATGGATTAGCTGAGGACATGGTGTATATAAAATAAAGCAGTCACAGAAAGACAAACACTGTATGATCTATTTACGCGAGCAATGAAAATAGCCAAATTCATACAATTGAAAAATACAGTGACGCTAGACATAAAAAACGAGGAATCTCAACCAATGGGCCGAGAGTGAGAGTTGGACAAGATGAGTGAGCTCTTCCCAAACTGCTGCCCAGCAGCAAGCTGATAGTCAGTGAAATGGATTTGCTGAGTGCCAACCTCAGGAAGGGATGAAATTTGATTCAGACCTTAAATTCAGAATGTCACAAGTGAGCAAACTCTAGCAATAGCAATCCCTGTGTGGTATGGGATGTGTGTGTGTGTGTCTATGTGTGTTGTGTTTGTGTGTGTGTGTGTGTGTGTGTGTGTGTGTGTGTGTGTGTGTGTGTAGACTGCAGTAGAGACTCCAAAGCTTATGCAAAGCCAACAATTCTAACTCCATTTCTGGATCTAGTGTGCTGGTTAGAGAAAAATAATAAAATGAAGAAGGAAGATGAGGCAAGATGACATAAAAGAAAGGGATGACTCAGCTTTGTTATTGCAGAGCAAAAGTACAGTGGGGCCCGGTTAGGGGCTATCTATGTCCTCTCAAAGGTATTCCCGTCTTTTTTCTAGCATGGGTCAGTCATAAAACATGGTTTCTTTCTCCCAAAGCACCACTGACAGAAGACATTAATATACAGGAGAATTTTATAAGAGATTTGGAAGCATTGGCTGGTACATGGTACAATAAATAAATAAATAAAAAGCCATTACATCTTGCCCTATAACTGAGCATAGAATTCTACATAGTTCTGCTGCTCAACAGAGACTTCACTGCACTGAGGGGGGAGGGAAGTGGTTCTCTACATTTGCTTTAAAAACTGGTTCCTGAAACTTTCACCCTCGTCTATGTCTCTGTCATTGTTCTTTCTTCCTTCATTGGTACTTCTAATCATCCAGGGTTCTCTGCAGCAATGACAGACTGGTTTAATTATCTCTGCATCACTCCCGTACATCAGAGTAGTCTTCAGAATACCAATTAATGTAAATCTTCTGCATATTTTTTCCTTCAGGAGTGGGCTTTTGCAATTTGGTGTAAATTCCATGATTTTGTTTCCTATTGTATTTTTCTCATGGGTCTTGCTGCTTTCCTTTCAGTTTACTGTCTATTTTCCTTTGCGTCTGTATGTGTGCATGTGCATGCATGCATGCATGAGTGCATGTGTGTGTGTGCATGTGTGTGTACATGTGTGTATGTGTGTGTGTGTGCGTGTGTGTGTGTGTGTGTGTATGGTGCATCTATGTGTCTTTAGGCACACAGTCACAAAGATGGAGAAAACAGAAGTCAGCATCAGCGTCTTGCTCAGGCATTCTACATTTTATTTGATTTGATTGACAGGATCTTTCCCTAAGCCTTGACCTTTATGATGAAATAGTTTGGCAGGCCAGGCATCCTTCCATCTCTGCTCCCCAGTGCTGTGTTAACAGACATGTGCCCTCACACCCTAGGGATCCTAACTCAGGTCCTCATGTCCTCACAGTAAGCACTATACTCATTCAGTCATCTCCCCAGCATCCACCATCTTTTTCCTAGAAACATGAACAAATGTGTTTCTTGGGAAAATGGAATTTGTCCCTTGACAATCAAGGTTGAATTGTCTTTGCGTTTCTTACTGTTCTAACCACATGGCCTAGTAGTGAAGCCTGTGACTGAAGCTATGAACTAAATGTTCATCAAGTAATTATATAAAGACAATTTATAAAAGTCAGACAACTTCCTTGTGAACTGAAGTACTACCAAGCCAATTGTAACCAGTTCAATTATACCCTTTACTATGCCTCATTGAGACAAGGCTATTCCTTGGCTTTATGGTGTTTTGGGTAAAGCTGAAAGTACATTCTGCTTTATAGACTGTATGTATAATATATGTATATATCAGTCATTATTAATTTGTATCTCTGGACACTAGCTAAGTTCACCTCAGACATAACTATGTTTTTTCCAAGTTAGAATTAATAAGCCAACTGAATATAGAGCATAGAAAACTGGCATTTCTTGGTTACTTGACTCAGAGTCTATATGACTTTGGACAAGTTCATAAAGAGTGACAGGGTTTTATATCCATCTCTGTAAGATTGGTTTAATCTCTGACCACGTTGAAGGCTGTACATGAAGCTCTAATTTGGAAGTACAGTAAAGAGACTGTGTACTCTTATGCTATACAGGGTAATGTCATGACTTTATGCAATGAAATTCAGTCTTTCCTCCATTGTTTAAAGCTTTACTGGGTTCTTACTGAGATCTTCAATATCTACCCTCTCTCATCCAAAGAAAATGCTTTACACAGAAGGAAGAGCCGGGGCAGCTGTCATTCATAAGCTATATATAAAACAGTGGAAGAAGTAGCCAGCTCCACTAACTGCCAATCTCCATGTCAATAAAGTGCTTCTACTTATAGGCGTACATACCATCCGGTGATATTTCTTAAATTATACTAGTGAGTTATAGGAACTGAGCAAAAGGCAAAAGTAAGCCTTATGTTTCCTGATAGCATTCTTTAGATCCTGGCAAAGCCTCAGATACACAAGCAAAGCTAAGTTCACTGTTGTTTCACAAACCTCCATTATGCTCTCATTTGCTGCAAATAGTCTCAACTTCTAAAGTAGAAACATTCATGATGTTTTTCACTCTCCCTTCTATTTTACGTCCTGTCATTCACTGAGCCCTGTTGGTTCCACTGACTAAATCTTCCCACTCTCAGCTGCTACTCTTTTCCGTTTA
This sequence comes from Acomys russatus, assembly GCF_903995435.1. Classification (NCBI taxonomy): domain Eukaryota; kingdom Metazoa; phylum Chordata; class Mammalia; order Rodentia; family Muridae; genus Acomys; species Acomys russatus. The sequence goes on from NC_067158.1 coordinate 33,455,591, forward strand.
GATTTTCAAATTTTGTTTTGTGGATGATTGCATCAGCTTCCTTCAGTGCTGTCCAAATTCATTTTCTTTTCGATGTGTTATTTCACTTATCACTTAGTTACCAGTATGAGTATTTCTGTTTTAAGTTTGGCTAATCACATCTTACTTAGCAAAGTTTCTAGTTCCGCCACTTGTTATTTCTGTGAACCCAGTAGGTGGTTCCCCAGCTCCTTAGTATTCGCATGGGGTGGCTGTGAGGATCTCGGACTTCTGAAGGACTAGTGAGTGGTCCCAGTGGACAACCTGTGAGGCATTGCACCATGTTCATGGAAGCATCTTAACAAAATGACTGAAAACATCAAGGAAATTGTTGCAGAGTCACTACAGGGGCGTCAGTAGACTCAGCTCAGAGATGACAGCCCCAGAGCCCCACTGTCCTGATGCAACCTCAGCAGATTGCATTTCAGGGTTATAATCATTCACCCATGTGTCTTCCCTTTTTTTTTTTTTTTTTTTTTTTTTTTTTTTTTTTTTTTTTTTTTTTATTAGAAAGGCTAGCATTTAACCACAGCTTGGAAGGTTTTAAACCAACCTACTTCATCTGTAAAATGCAGACAGTAAAAAGGTTTACTCTGTAGGATCAAATGATCAAATGAAAAGTGGATATAAAAGGTCACAATTGATTGTATCTTCTGATGCCATGAAAGCATTTTCTGCTGTTATCATTACTAATGTATGGCCTAATCAACACACATTTTAGATAAATCAGTTTTAAATGTACATGTTTCTTTTTGCAAAATAATGTTGTTAAAGTCTGGGAAGTAATGTTTATCCATCATAGTCTAGCTATGATGATTCTTCTAGTTAACTCTCTTCTTTCCTCTTTGGCTCTGTGCAGTCTCTCTCCTATTTTATCAAAACTCATCTTTTATGAGTTTGTCTCTCCAGAGACTCCCCCTCAAAGTCTTGTGCATCTGCCCTATTTTTCAAGTCTGGGTGATTTGCACAGTATCCAGCACATTCCAGCAATAGCCTATCTTTATTTTTTAGTGATAGGTTATGTGTTTATCATCTGATTTGGCAGCAATGCAGGGAAGCAGTCTATGCTATTCCTCGTGTTGTGATGTCTGAAATCCCTCTGCACGATTAGAATTTGTAACAGCTGCACCTTTTAACATTTTTTTTTCTCCAGCACATAGACTACAGTTTGTGAAATCTAAGTTAAACAACTACCCTTGCTTTTAGTGGGAAAGCACCACTGCTGGAAAATAGATGTTCTCCCGTAAATCACTTTGTCCTTCCACAAGTTCCTTCAGCTTGAACAGCCTATAACTCTAAACCAAAGTCCAACAGGAGCTACTAAAAAAAATCAACATTACTGTCAGTTTCATATTTTTCTCATTCCTTCAACAGGTAATTTAGGGGAGAAAGCCTTCCAGAGACAAAGACTGATGTGTTAGAGTTCCTTAAGTCTGTCCAAAGTTTTGTGCCATATTTAGGTATCATTCTTGTTTTCCTGTGTATTCACAGACCATCTGACACAAGCACTATGAAAGGACAATGATAACTGTAAGGCTTTCAATTTTTGTCTATTCATTAAACGAATAGTTACTGAGATCTCAGCACTAGGTAGCTTGCAAATGTAAGAGAACAGATAAGTACCTGTCACACATTTTCTCCCATCATTTTTTTTTGTCACTGGATTGTGATGTCTTTAGTTGTGCAGAGCTGTTTAGTTCTATGAGATCCTACTTGCCAACTTTTGCCCTTGCTTCCTGAGAAAATATAGTCCTATTCAGAAAGTCTTTTCCTATACCTTATAGGCTATTACCTGTGTTTTCTTCAAGCAGTTTTAGCATCTCAGGTTTCAAACTCTCATCTTTAATGTGCTTGGATATAACTTATGTGCAAGGTGATGGATAAAGGAAACAATCAAGTGAAAGAAGAAGAAACACACAGAATGGGAGGAACTCATTGTCAGCTACATATCTGACAGGAGTTAATATCCAGAATTTACAAAGAATTCAGAAAATAAAACTCAAGGAAACCAATGACTCAATTTAATAAAGGGTGGGGGACTAGAAACCAAAGCAAAATGTTCTCAATAGAAGAAATAAAAATGACTAAAAATTACCTCAAAAGTGTTGGTAGGAATGCAAATTGTTGCAGCCACTCTGGAAATCAGCAGGGAGAATTCTCAGAAATTAAAAATAAATCCACCGTATGATCCAGCTATACTAACTCATTGGCATATTCCCAAATGATTCCACCTTCTACTCCCACAGCCACTCAGCTACGTGCATTGCCTTCCTATTCACAATGGGAAGAAAATGAAAACAGCCTGAATATCCTTCAATAGATGAATGGATAATAGAAGTACGGAGCATATACACACTATGAAATACTATCCAGCTGCAAAGGAAAATAAGATCATGAAATTTGAAGATAAATAGGTGGAATTATAAAAGATCATATTGAATGAGGTAACCCAGACCCAGAAAGACAAAATGGTAGCTGTTCTCTCTCATCTGAGATATCTAGCCCCACTTACTCAGATGTGCATACATAAACTGGAGTCATTACAGAAATGAGGGAAGAAAAAAAGGACTACTAGACAGGCAGGGGTTGAGAGAAAGATAGCAATAGCAGAATACAGGTGATATAAAGCAGAAAAAAAAAACAGGAAGGGGTTCAAATTGGGGTTGGGAGGAGAGAAATCAATACAGATTGAGAAGGAAAGGTGGGTAGGATAACACCAAGGTGGTTTGATAAAGCCTCAGAGAATCCTATTGTTTTATGTTTACCTAAAATCATATACATGAGTTTAAGTATATACCTATTACACACACACACACACACACACACACACACACACACACACACACACACACAGCACCAGGGTGGGAAATGCTCCCCACAAGAATCACAGAATAACAAAATACCCAGCACAAGGCAAGAGAAATCTCTTTTAGAATGGTTGATCAGAGTACCTCAAGTAATTGCATTGAAATATAAGGGGAAGTTCATGGAAGGAGCTGGAGGGAAAGGAGTTGGGAAGGGATGGAGGGGGGCAGGAAACAGGAAAAAGGTGATACGATTATGCTTTAATTATCATGTATTTAAAAATAAAAATACACCTTAAAAGAGAACAAAACAGACAAAAATGAAATAAGTATCTGAAGGCATAGCTCAGTTAACAATGTACATTGTGTACAAGCTTAGCCACCTGAATTTAGGTAAAAGCCTGTAAGTGGCAGGCATTGCAGGGTGCTCCTGGAATCCCAGCACAAAGGGCATATACAAGAAAATCCCTGGAGCCCGCTGGCTAACAGTTCTAGCCAAGATAGTGAGCTCCAGAGTCAGTGAGAGACTCCCTCTAAAAGTTAGGTGAGGAAAGATTGTGGAAAATACCTAATATTGTTCTTACCATATGCGCACATAGGCTTGCAAACCCACACACATGTATACATGCATATACACACATATAAAAATAAAATAAGCATAAAGCCTATTTGCTCTCTATGGATTCTCTTATGGAATTGGGAGAGAGTGCCATGAAGTTCTGAAACCTTATAATATAACCACTTCTGCAAAGCCCTACCACTTGACAACAATGCCTTTTACATGCACAGACACCCAAAACAATGTTTTCCTAATGCTAAACTGATTCATTGTTGGATAGAATGCCTGCAATCTGGTATGTACTTAAGCAAGAGAGAGGTAAGACTGATTGGCTTATTTTTTTCCCACTTCTTAATCTACCCCTCATGGCCTGGTCCATGAAAACAAAGATACCATGTCATCTTCAGTCTTTGCCACAGTGTTAAAGCTTTTATGTTTCAACTTGGAAACCTTATTTGGGGTCTTTTAAATTTTCATGTAAAATTTATATATTCACTTTATGTCCTGATCATTGCCCCCTCCCTCCTCTCGAGGTCTCTCTCATCCACCCTATTTTCCTTCTCTCCTTGTCTTCAGAAAAATGGAAACCCTCCAACCCACCCAGGACACCAAGTCCAATTAAGATGAACTCTTTGTCCACTGAGGCCAGGCAAGGCACCCCAGTTAGGGCGAAGTGATCGAAAGCAGGCAATAGGGTCCATGTCATAGACAGCACCTTACCACACGAGGATCAAACTACCCACTGGTTCCATCTGTGTAGGGGGCCTAAGTCCAGTCCAGGCATGCTTTTTGGTTGATGTTTCAGTCTCTCTATGCCCACATGGGTCTAGGTTAGTTGATTCTGTCTGGCGTCATTCTCATCCTCCCCAGGTCTATCTCCTCCCACCAAACTCTTCCAAAAGCTCTGAACTCTGCCTAATGCTTAGCTATGTGTCTCAGCGTCTGATTCTATCAGCTACTGGGTGGGGTCACTCAAAGAAATGTTAAGTTAGGCTCCTGTGTACAATCATAGCAGAATATCCTTAATGGTGTCAGGGATTGGTTTTCTCCCATGGGAAGGGTCTCAGATTGGGCCAGGCATTGGTTGGTCATTCCCTCAGTCTCTGTCTTTATCTCTGCACATCTTGGAGGCTGGGTAAATTTTGGATCAAAAGTTTTGTAGGTGTATTTGTGTTCTCCTCTCAATACTATGGGTCCTTCCTGGATAGAAGGTGGCCTCCTCGGTCTCATGTCCCCCACTGCTAGAAGGCTTCCTGTAGCCTACCCTGTCAGTGTCCAGTTTATCTCAGTGATGTTTCCCTCCCCCCACCTTTTAAGATTTCCTTGTATTTAATAGCTGAATAGTTTTTCATTGTGTAAATGTATCATATTTTCTTTATCCATTCTTCAGTTAAGGAAAATCTAGATTGTTTTCAGTTTCTAAATTTTATGAATAAAGCCACTATGAACATAGTTGAGCACATGTCTTTGCAGTATGATGGAACATGTTTTGGGTATATGTCCCAAAGTGGAATATCTTGTTTTCTCCATATATGGTGATTGAAGTTTTGCGGGGTATAGTTGTCTTGGCTGACATCTGTGGTCTCTTATAGTCTACAAGATGTCTGCCCAGGCCCTTCAGTAATTTAGAGTCTCTGTTGAGAAGTCAGGGGGGATTCTGATAAGTTTCCCTTTATATGTTACTTGGCCTTTTCCCCTTGCAGCTTTAAATATTTTTTCTTTGTTCTGTACATTTGTTGTATTGATTAGTTTGTAACAGGAGGATTTTCTTTTCTGGTCCAATCTACATGGTGTTCTGTAGACCTTTTTAATGCTTATAGTTATCTCTTTCTTTAGGTTGGGGAAATTTTCTCTATGATTTTGTTGAAAATATTTTCTGGGCCTTGGAGGAGCTTGGAATCTTCTCTTTCTTCTATTCCTATTATTCTTTCATCTTTTCATAGTTTCCTGGATTTTTTGGATGCTTTGTGTCAGGATTTTTTTTCAACATTTCTTTGAAAGATATAGTGATTTCTTCAATTATATGTTCTACATTTGATATTGTTTTCCCTCAATCTCTTATATTCTGGTGGTGATACTTACCTCTGTAGCTCCTGCTTTCTTCCCTAAATTTTCCATCTTTAGGAGTTCCCCAGTTTGCATGTATGTGTTTTTATTGTTTCTATTTCCATTTTTAGATTTTGAACCATTTTATTCATTTCCTTTACCTATTTGCATTTCCTGTATTTTTTAAAGAGATTTATTCATTTCCTCTTTAAAGTCCTCTGTTTGATGGTATTTCCCTATTTCTTTAACTGATTTATTTATTTCCTCTTTAAAGGCTTCTATCATCTTCAAAAGCATAGTTTTAAGGTAATTTTTTTTTATTTCAGTTGCATTAAGGTATCCAGGGCTGTTTACGGTGTGATAACTGGGTTCTGAAGGTACCATATTGCCCTGGCTTTTGCTGATTATGTTTTTACATTGACCTTTAGCTGTCTGGTTGTCTTTGGTATTGGCTGGTTTTTCCTGGTGCCCATTGGATTTCTCAAAAGTGTGTTTAGAGCGTTGTTCAGGAGGCTGGATGTTCCGGAGCAACCCTTCTCAGGATGGTGGGTATGGTTGTAAGCTGGGTGCTGCATCTTCAGGAATAGCCTGCTTTCTCATCAGATGGCTCTGTCCTGGTTAGATCCACAGGCAGGGAGTTCGACTGGGGGTGTCTAGCCTGTATGATCCTCAGGACGAGTAGATCTCTCCAGGATGCAGTAGCCTTCCTCTCTCTGGGTGAACTCCCAAGTCAGCAGCCCCACTACTTGCTTGCTTGCTCCACCCAAGCTACCCAGACACAGTGAGAGCTGGGTCCCTGCCATCTCAGAGTGAGATCCTGTATGCTCTTAACATCTAGCCAGTCTCCTCAGGGAAGATAGGTAGAGCCATAGAGTGGAGGCTGGGACCATTTCCCTGAATCCTGGGAGTCCAGTGGCCAGAGTCTGGAACCACTTGCCCCATGTAACCCAGGAGCTTTCCTAGGGATGGTGGGAATAGCAGGGTGGCCAGAGGCTGGGACCACTCACACACGGGTTCTCCTCTCACCTGGGAAACACAAGTGCTGGCGTTATGGAGTCTGTAGCATAACTTCTCCTTGTTCTGCAGTCACTGTGGTCTTGCTACTCAGAACAGTAGGCACTGAGTACCAGCACATTCAATCTCTCTCTGGGGCCTTTCAAATGGTTATATCATTTGCCTTTCACAACTGAATGTTCTGGAGAACTGGTGGATTCTGGGTGGAAAAAGAAGGGTATTTATCAAGATAGTGCCTGTCATGCTAAAGATATTCCCAGAGAGATATTATAACACCTATCTCGAAGGTTTTTAGTAGAGGACAGAGTGAACACTTCGCTGTTCTGCCAGGCTCACTTGGAAAGACCCTGCAGGGCACAGGGCCTACTTTGTACTTAGCTCCTATTGCAAAGCTATTTTCTTTGGCATGGATGACACATGCAGTTTAGACAGCACTTATCCATAATGTATAGTTCTCAGCACTCCGCACCAGCTAACAGGTTTCTTGCCACAAGTTACTGTTCTTCTGTTGTGTAAAAGCACCTCCACCAGATACCATCCTATGAACAGGATTGTTCAGCATGCACAGGACAGATTTCTAGTACACTTCACAGAGTGTTTTTCTAGATAATTCTACTGGCACAGCAGAGCAAAGGCCGCTCTGTTCCTAGTGACTCACTGGCATCCTTCTCTATAAAGAACTGGTCTCAGCACTAGGAAAGCATCTTCCTCAGACTCTGTATCTCTGACCTGTAGCTGAGAACTGACCATTATGTCCTATAGCCCTTCAACTACCTTTTTTTCCTGATTCCACACTGATAATTTCCTCTTATAGCTGGAGACTATTTCAAGTAAACACTTTGTTCACAATATGGTGTGTTTTCTATCTCCTGGTTTTACTACAGCATTATACTAACAAACTCAAGGTTGGTGGCTTAGGAATAGCTATGGGATGACTCTACATCATTCCAAATATTTGCTGTATGAATTTGGATGTTTTCTACATGAAGCACAGCATTCAACACGTCATCATCTAAAAGATAGGCACACATAATTTATGATGGTCATACCTTTCGTAGGTCTGAGGCCAGCACTAATGACTAAAAATAAGTTTATGGACATTGAGTAAAATGAGGTCAAAATAGTTTACCTTTTTTAAACTGTGAGAATTCTTACAAAACAAATACAAAAACATATAAAAAATATCCTCTAAGATAGTATTTTTGAGCCGGTGCATTGCTATACCTTTAGGGAACAACTATTTCACAGGGGTTGCCTAAGAACATTGGAAAACACAGATAGTTACATTACAATTCATAACAGCAGCAAGATTTTAATTATTGGGTAACAATAAAAATAATGTTATGGTTGGGGTGACCTTGCCATAAACAACTATATTAAAGGGTCACAGCATTAGGAAGATTGAGAACCACTGCTCTGAAGAGAGAATGAATCATCAGAGCTTCCCATGTCCTTCTTTCAGAGTACATCAATTGAGCATATGGCTCTAGGTCTCTTTCAGAATCTTCCAGATCACAAGATTCTCAGTGCGTAGTACATTGACCAGCATCAGCATCAAACAGAAGTAATTAAAAATTCATATCTTAGGCCCCACCCTACTTACTGAGTCAGCAACATTATATAGTCTAAAACACTGTACTTTAACAAGCTCTCTTGATGATTTTAATGCACAAAAAAATAATGAGGTTTCCATATATTAATATTAGGTTTTTATAGGTAAGGAAACTGAATCTTAGAAAATTCCACAGTCCAGAAGCATGTAAGTCACAAAGCAAATATGCTGGCTTCCAGTGAGTTTAGTTTGCTCAATGATTTTCCCCTCTTTGTCACCCTGCTAGCTGTAGCTGCTTAACGGTTTATTGGTGTCTAGAATGTCTTAGATTTACATTAGAAAATGGATTTGAATACAGGGAATATGGTCTTGCCATGCATGTTGTCATGAAAACCCATGTATATATGTTGTTAGCACTTTGTTCCCAGGGTACCCAGACACAAGGGAACAGAAAAATCAAGCACAAAAGGGCCTTTGGGCCACAATAGTTGATCTTCAAGGCCATTTATTTGTGAGAATTTTTGTAATTTTATGAGTTTGTAATATGACATTTTCTGTCTCATCAAGTACTAAAGAATTTTTCCTGTGGGAAGAGAAGTATCCTGAATTGAGATGAAGTTCTTCTGGGGTCTGCCCCCCTCCCCCTTCCACTCCCCCTCCTCCTCACTCTACAAAAGCCTGTGCTCAGGCAGATGCGTCTCCATTTCATTTTCCATTTAGGTGGCATTTTCAAATATAGAAAACAATTTTATAAACTCCCTGCCGTTTCTGTTTTGCTTGGGCTCCACAGAGGCCCAAATAATTTATGGAAAAACAGCACCTGTGTTTTCCCCAGGAATGGCATTCACACCATTGATGAATTTCAAATGAAGGGCATTTACCTCATTCAAGATAAATGGAGAGCGAGTTCCCTCTCCATTTCCAGAAATTGATTGCAGAAGTGCCCAAAACTATTTTCTGTCCCTTAAAAGCATTAAGGTTGGATGTAAACATTTCATACCAGGCTATACCCTTGGGGGAGAAGAAGATAGCAGATTTGAGCTACTTTATAAATAAAAGAAAGTCTAAAGTTGATGTTTTCTGAGAATGTTTCCAACAGCATATATTCATTATTTCACCCACTCATGCAACCGAAGTTTGTGCAATGTTGAGTCATTCATTAAGCAAATAATTCACATAGGACCTGTGAACTGAAGATTCATACTAAGTAGTAAATAGATTTTATTGTTTCTAAGAGGCAATGCAGACTAGTTCACACGTTCCTGACTGAGCATTTTGTGTGTACCTCTGCTTTAATCTGTAATGGAAGTCAGCAAACTTCAACCCCTGAAGTTAATACCCTATTTTATAAACAAATTTTTATTCAACAAGGTTACAAAATCTTATTTATATATTATCTAATGATATTTTTGCATCCTTTCACATCCTCCTCACCCCATCTTGGTTATTTTTCTCTCTGGGTTCCATTCTCTATAGGTTTCTATTGCTGTCTTCATAGTCAGTCATCATTTTATATTCTGTAATGCTAAGCATTCCTTGATCTCATTTGTTTTTTGTTTTCAACTATTAGATTTCGTTTTTATTTATTTATTTATTTATTTATTTTTGAGACAGTCTAGGCAAGTAGCCTGTACAAATCTCTATCTTTTTAGCACAGCTAGGCTAGCATTGAATTCACAATATTCTCCACCTTCTGCCTCCAGTGGGCTGAGATCACAGGCATGCACTACCATGCCTGATCATTGATCTTTATAACACCTGCTCTTAATCTCTGTGTCATTTCTGAGTCTGATTTGGATGCTCTTTTTTCCCCATTGGAAGTCATATTGTCTTGCTTCTTCCTGTTTCTAATAATTTCTAATTACCTGTCAGATGCTATAAACTTATTGTCTGAACAATGTAGTTGTCCTAAAAGAATCTCAGTCTAGGGAACTTGCTACACAACAAGACTAGAGGAAATTACAGGTAGCACCCAATACATAGGGCCTGGAATTGTGTTTGTGCCTACTGGTCAGCTAGGGAAAAATCCTAAGTCAACACAGTGCCAGGTAGCTGCTTGGAGCCTAATGTAGAAGTGTCCCCACTATTGAGAAAGGCCCTTTCCCAGTGTTTGGTGCCTCATGAAGTTTTCCAATCTGACTGACAAGGACAACTCTTACTGTGTGTTCAGAGGACATGGTGTTGCACCTAATGCTTTCCTGCAACTCTTACTGTGTGTTCAGAGGACATGGTGTTGCAGCTAACACTTTTCCTGGCCTTTGTAACTCTGTCCCCATATACTTTCCTGTTAGTTTTCCTGAATGTAGCAGATACATTCCTGGTTTGGAACTCTATCTGTGATCTTTCTTCGTGCAAGTCTGCCCTGTGATTTCTAGTCGCACTATTTCCCATTATTTCTCAGCTCCGATCTTGTGTTAACAGAATCAAACATTCTATCTAGGTTCTCATGCCCAGTCTCACGGTTTGAAATGGCATTAGGTTGGAACAACAGAAGCATGCCACATTTATACTGCATTTTGCAATGACCATGAACTTTAAAAAATTACACATCGTGGTTTCACCTATTCTATTTTTTTTTTTTTTTTTTTTTGACAGGAAGAGAAATCCAGTCCCTGACACTCCCTCGCAGATGGGAGCAGACCTTGGAACCATCAATGACATGGTAGTGTAGGAAAGAGTTTGCACATCCTGTTGAGGGATAGAAACATTCCTCTGTCCAGGCTTCCTACCCGATGTATCAAAAATGATAGCGGTGTTCTCTGCCAAGTCCCATCTCCCTCCCAATATTATCATTTTCTAAGCATCATCGTGTGAACTTTAAGGAAGAACGTTCTATATATATCTAGTATATAGAGATGATTTCTAGAATCTTCTAGGATTTGTAGCAGCAGCACCCTTGGTGTGACAGGATATATTTACATTTCTATGAATCAGGAGCTTAGGCAAGAGAGAAGGGAATCATGGAGTTAAGAAGAAAAGACATAGGGTTATAAGATGTTTAAGAGGCTATTTAAGACTATGGGTGATAATCAGAGAACTGAAAATGTGAGACATAAAAAAACTCACTATTAAAAATAATTCTCCTCTCGTACAGTATATCAGTTCTTACTCATTCCACTCCTCCTAGTGCTCTCACTATTTTCTGTCTCCCCACATCCACCCCTTCTCCATTTTTGTTGTAGAATAGAATGGGCCTCCCATGGCTTTCAAACCGAACATAGCAAAACAATGCACAGTAAGATTGGCAAAAACCCTCATATCAGAGCTGGAAAGGCAACCCAGTCGGAGGAAAGGAGCCCAAGAGCAGCAAAGAGAGTCAGAGACACCCCTACCCATCTTTAGAGAGTACCACAAAGACGCCAAGCTAACAAGAATACATACAGGCAGAGGACCTAGGGCAGAACCATGCAGATTCCATGACAGCTGCTTTAGTCTCTCTCATCATCTATGAGAGCTACTTAGTTGATTCTGTAAGGCCATGTCTCCTGGTGTCCTGACTCACCTGGCTCCTACAATTCTTCCTCTCCTTCTTCCTAGGGTTCCCTAAACTCAAGCAGAGTGACCTGATGAGGCTCTCCAATTTGGACTCTGTCTCTGCCTAATGTTTTGGGGTGGCTCTCTGCGTCTGCTCCCATCAGCTGCCAAAAGAAGCCTCTGTGATGATAATTGGGCAAGGTCCAGCTCTATGAATATAGCAGAATATCATTAGCAATCATTTTTATTGATTTTGTTTTATCCTAGGTCTCTGGGCTATCCAGCCTAATCCTTTCAAAGAAGTGTTCGGACCATATTAGGTTGGATAAAAACCCCATGAGTTATGATCCCTAAGAAGTGCTATGGCTTCTAGCTTGGAGAATTAGAGTCTTTTAAAGGGAAAACCCTCAGCAGTTTGTACAAAGATTTGGCAAGTTCATTAGCACCCCTAATAGCTTCTAATTAAACGTTTCAGGGAAGCTGTGGAAATTATAAGAAATGCAATGCAAAGTACACATGTAAAATGTTTTCATGTGCTATGCAAAATACCAGAAACTGTGCATAACTAATGCATAAGCTCGCCCCACCTAGCCTTGATGCAGCCACTAGCCAGCCCCTGAGGGAGTAGCAGCTGAGACAAAACCGCTTAGAGTGAGTCTTATGACACTGCTGTGGTGCAAACAAGGTACCAGGTGTAGCTAAGCGTGTGTGTGTGTGTGTGTGTGTGTGTGTGTGTGTGTGTGTAGCGGGGTGGCAGAGGGTTATTTCTTGGTGGCCCTACCAAAATGTTTATAATAGAGAGATACCTCTGTTCATCATATAATCAGGTTTTGATATTTCTAGGACTGCAGAGAACACATTTAGACATACGGCATCATTACGTGTTCTCAATGCCTTGAAGTTTAACACACAAGCTTGTGTGTTATATGATCCATTCCTCTCATTAGTATGTATCAAATGTCTATAATACACCTGATGCTGGTCATAGACAAATACTAAGGAGCAGGCACTCATTCAAACTCAGAAGTGAGCAGAGGAGGATTGACGTCCTAATCCTATGAGCTGAACGTAGTCAGGGCACCTGACACAGTCATTTCTAGCCTTTTAGGAGGCTAAGCGATCTTGCCATAGGCTTGTTGAAATTTTACTTTACAGCTTTACAACATCCGTCCTTGGCCATTCATCTTTTTCCTAAGCAGTCTAGCTTTTCACTAAGATGGCACCAAAAACAAAGAAGGAAGGTCCTGCCCTTCCCAAAGCCAAAACAAAGCCTTGGAAACTAATAAGACAGAGCTCAAAGGCAGCCACAGCCACAGACACACACACACACACACACACACACACACACACACACACACACACACACACACGATCTGGACCTCACCCACTTTCTGGCGGCCCAAGACTCTGCAGCTCTGGCCTACATACCCTCAAAAGAGTATGCCCAGGACAAACAAGTTTGAGCACTATGCCATCATCAAATTGACCCTGACCACGGAGTCAGCCATGATGAAAGAGGACAACACACTTGTGTTCACTGTGGATGTCAACACAAATAAGCATCAGATGAAACAGGCAGTGAAGAAACTCTATGACATTCAGGTGACCAAAGTCAATACCCTAATAAGATTGACAGGGAGAAGAAGGTGCATGTTCGCTTGTCTCCTCCTTATGATGCTCTGGATGTTGCCCCACAAGGTGAGGATCATGTAAACTGAGTCCAGCTAAATATACACTTAATCCACCATAAATAAAAGTAGTCTAATACAGGATCTTGATATGATTCACTTTCCATGTCAATGTTCTTTTCAACAGTCAACTTTGAGCCGTTTCATGATCATGAGGAGGCTTGGCTTCTTAAGAGAATAGAATAGTTAGGGCCAGGTTAATGAGGAAGCCAGCTGCTGTCATGAGGGCGCATGAAAAAGTTTCTATTAATTCTTTGCTTTATTAATCTGCTTTGCAGCTACTGTACCAGTCCAGGGAGCAGCAAACACTTTCCATCTCTAAGGAAATCAGTAATTCATTATGATGAGGAGATACAAGTGCCTAGGCCTTAATTACCTCGGAAGACACAAAAGTGCTGGAAACAGGCCTGATGGGTACCAGAGATGCCCATGACATGACAAAAGGGGACAATGCTGGATGCTTTGGGGAAATTCTCTGCTTCCAAAGGGGGAGAGGAAAAACAAACTTAGAGGGATGGTGTGTGTGTGTGTGTGTGTGTGTGTGTGTGTGTGTGTGTGTGTGTGTGGTTTTTTGTTTTGTTTTGGTTTTGTTTTTGTATTTTTGGTGTGTGTGTGTATGTGTGTGAGAGTTATGAATCAGCCCCTGAATATGACAATGGCTTACTGCTTTTCCTGGATCCTGGCTATTTTCCTCTTTTTTTTCTGGATGAAATTCAAGGTAAAAAAAAAAGAAGCATAAATTCTTTGTCTTCTGTGAATTGAACTCAGCATGAGTCTCATCATACCCAGATGGGGCTCCAAATAACATTTATTGAACCTTTTCATTATTCTGTTTAGTGAGGCTGATTTCACATGTCTGTGTTCATGCATATTGTGTATCCGTGCGTATACCATTGTGTCTTCTTAGATCTTTATAATTATGAACACAAGCCAGTGTACAAATGTGACTATCCGTCTTTAAAACAATGATTATGTTTTTTTATTATGCTTATGAGATGAATCCTAGGATTCAAAGGTAAATTCAGGGTATTGCAGAATTGTGTGCGTGTGTGTGTGTGTGTGTGTGTGTGTGTGTGTGTGTGGGTTGAATATGTGTCTACATATGAATATACTCACACAGGACATAAGATAAGTGAAGAACAAGGATAATTGCATTATTGCATATATGTATATATATAATAATAACCTGATAATATTAAATCTGATGGCCTATAGTGGAGGCAGGAAATTGGTGGCATACCTTGTTATATGGCCTATTTGTAAAATAATATTTTGAGTCTCATGAGTCATGAGGAAAAAAACCCCTGCAACAACCCCCTACCTGGCCTGGGACCCACCATACAGACCAAAATGGCCTTACATCAGTGTTTTGCCTGCATGTATGTCTCTGTGAAGGTGTCCTATCCCTGTGCAATGATTCCTGTTTATCTGTGGAAAAGACATCCAAGATACTGTAACTCCAGATAACTAAAAATCAATAGCTATTATGTTATTACTATATATATAGGAAATTTTTATTAAAAATTTTATACATCAAAGTAAAATTAATAATTAAAATGGACTAATAAGAAGAATATAGATAAGTTATTTAAAACTAATGAATTACTTATCTGGAATTTTGCATTTATTGTTTTGAACTGTGGTTGGCTACAGGTAGCTCAATCTCTAGTTATTAAAAATGACAACAGCTGCTGACTGTTGTTGCCTGCTTTCCCTCACTTCCCCCTAACAGGGCTGCCTGGCCTCGGTGGATGAGGATGAGCTCAGACCTAATGCAACTTGATGTACTGGGAAGGGTTGGTGGGGAGTTGGGCTCCATTTTTGTGAGGACAAGGGGAGAGGGGATAAGGGAAGAGGGTCAGAGGAAAGGACTTGGAGGAGGAGAGGACTTGGAGGAGGGGGGCTAAAATCAGGATGTAAACTGAATATATAAACTTTTTAAAAACATTTTTAAAAACTTAAATAAATTATTTATTGAAGATTTAAGTCATCATTATAGGTATTTTGAAATTATTTACTATTTAGTGCTTATTTCTCATTAGGGTTTAATAGTTCTCCAGAGCAGAATAATATTTTGGCATATTGACTTTATTCTCTGTGAGCCAATTATTTACCCTATGGTAAACAAATTAATAATTTAATAAGTATTATTCCAAACTATTTTATCTTCTTTAAAACTAAAATATCAGAGACAAATAATCATCTCAAAAATACTATTCTGATGTAATGTAACCCATCATGCTTGCGTGTGAACCTTAAGATGTCTTTGTAAACCTTGAAACACTTTTTTAAAAATTGAAAATGATATTTTTTTACACAATAAAAAAGAGATTCTGACTGGATAGTAATTGTACTGACCTTGAGAGTTATAAATATAATGAAAAATATTGCCATGCTTTTTCACCTGGTTTGCCTCTTTTTATGTTTATAAAGGAAAAGTCATGTATTCATATAATTATGATAAAAGTGTCAATTGCAGAGTTTCTGCAGAGGAACAGACTTTGTCTTAAGCTCTTCAAAAATCTCATAGGAACCATCTTAGAACTGAAGCTCTGATGTTAACATTATTTAAAATCACCCCAATTTCAAATGAATAGATACGAAGAGGCATAGTAGGAATGCATGGTACTGTAAGTAAAGAGTTCTGAGCCCGAGGATCCTGCTCTAGAATTCCAGCTCCAGCTTGCAGACACCTATCTGCTCTGCCACATCGCTGAAGACCCCTTCACCAAGTACACAGCTTTCTGATTATTACTGTAGCACCTAAATCTAGTGGACAGCTCTAGGGGCCCCGAAGTTGGAAATGACTCTTCTAGAACCAAAACCATGGTGTCAGGAGAAATGAATTAATTCCAGAGGAGGGGGCTGATGATCAGCTCTTTTTATTTTCTGGGTTCAGGTGGTTGCCCACACTCCTTTGTATTTGTAAGGGTAGCCATAGCTATTGGAGTCACTTTGTAATGTGCTGAGGTTAGTTTCCAACTTTTCTCTTTCCCTTGTGGCTACATTAGGTCCACCCAGATAAACGGGGCAAGCTGCACATTTAAGCCTTGCAGCTCAATTAGTTCTAGCACATACTCTTCGGATTAAGACTTGGAAGTCATTGACCACGTCCCCTGGATGGGGAGGCCTGGCAGCACTCAGAGGAAGGATAGCAAGTTACCAAGAAGAGACTCGATATTCTAAGAGCATATATAGGGGGAAAAGGTCTCCCTCAATCACAGACATAGGGGAGGGGAAAAGGGGGGAAGTGGGAGGGAGGGAGGAATGGGAGGAAACAGGGGAAGGATTAACAATCGAGATGTAATATGAATAAATTAATTTTTAAAATGTCAAAAAAAAAAAAAAAAAAAAAAAAAAAAAGACTTGGAAGTCACTGAGGGACCACCAGCATTCTGTTTATTACCAAACAGTTGAATTCAGTAGTTTGTGAGAGAACGTGGTCATTTGGCAACATTCTGCAAAATGTAAAATGTATGTATTTAAGCCAACACTTCTATTTCTGGAGATTTACCTTGTAGAAATGTTTATACTGGCAAGTAATACACTTGCCAACAAACACAGGATAGCATTAACTATGGGGCACACGTGGATATAGCCACAGGGCTCATTGGCTGTATGCTCTGGGAGGTAAGTGAGGTTGTCTGTGTACAGAACTGCCTGAGCTCCCTCCCTGCCCTTTCTTTGCTGGTTCCATTCTCCTGCAACTCTGATCTCCATTAAACTCTTGCTTCTTTTAACAATCAAACATTGTTTCTCTTCTCCCCGTTTCCTCTTCAAACCTCTGTTCAAATTCCCCCCTCCTTACTCCCACTCTCAAACTATTTGGTCTTTCTCCTTTAATCTGTCTGTCTTTCTCTGTTGCACCAATTTCCGTCTTAACTATTTATATTCACTTGTATTCAAGTTTATTAGATATTTTTTTGCACTAGCCTGTAGGCTGCTTGTAAGTAGATTCTAAAGCATCTAGGACACTGGCTGCATTTACCAGGAACACACAGTTCATGCAATGATAGAATGAACCCAGGCAAGCGGTCAAAAGAGATGCAGAGGTGACAAGAAAACTTAAAGAAAAAGGATAGTGGTGCAATTTCATGAAGACTTCCCCACTATTTTGTCTAACTTGAGCTTTTGCAAATCTTGTTTATGCTGTAACACTTGCTGTGAGTTCACTAGTTGGGGAACTATTATAGTTTTGATAGCTTCTGCAAGATGGACAATCAGTGTTGTTTAATGGTATAAATCCCTGGAAGGTCAACCATGCTAAACAGCAGGCCCCACTCCTTAGAGTATTTGGGAAGAACAAATTGTTCCACAAGAGGAAAGTAGGGCATTCAAAATTGGTTAGGCAGGAAAGTTAGGGGTGGATAGGGTACATCTGGGAGAATTTGGGGTAAGGGAATCAAATATGGTCAAAACATGAAATGTTCAAAGAATAAATAAAATATTATTCTTTTTAAAAGGCTACAAGATTCTAGAATGGAGCTCTTGCTGTTTCTCCAGCTTCATCTCACTGTTACTGTTGTAAATTCTTTGATTAAGAAAATAAATGACTTCCTAATATATTCCTAAATATTCCCTGCTAAGTGTGTATAATGTTATTTGTATGTATATTTTCAGGGATGACCTTTGTTATTGGTTAACCAACGGATGTGCTCTTCCCCAGGGAAGACTATTTCTCACACTCTTAGCATTCCTTGGTTTTTCTCTGTAGTTCTTTCTATAGGGTTGAGGCTTCATAGTCTTTTCACTCATGTCCACTTTGGAATATACATTGATATCATCTTTGTTCAGCTCATATTTGAACAGTTATATTGGTGAGATTTCATGGGTGTATCTTCTGACATTACCAGGAGACAAAAAGTGCACAGCAAATTTCTTGACCTGATTCTTACAATCTTTTGGCTTCCTTTCTGCAGTGTTTCCTGAGTCTTTGGTGTAGGAGTGTTTTGTAGATGTAGCCACTGAGAGTGGGCTCCACAACTTTGCTTTTCACATGTAACATAATTACTATTAATGAAAAAGAGGCAACAAAGTCAAAAAAGAACAAGAAGGGGTATATGAAAGAGTTTGGATGGAATAAGGGGGATAGAGAAATATTGTAATTAGATTATTATAATCCCAAATAAAATACTTAGAGTAGAACTAAATGTTAATTAGTTTCTGCAAAGAAAAAATTGCCAAACATATAAGGTGGGATCATTTGAAATCTGAGATACTTAGGAGCTTAGTAATAGGATTTCTTGAACCTATGAGTTTTGAGCAAACCTGAGCAATAATGGTTTATAAGCAGAATGAGAATCAGTTTGAAAATATCACAACAAATAGAAAAGTCATAGAAAGACAAATGTCTATAGCATTATGTTCCTATTATTATTGGTTACAAGAATATATATATATATTCTAATTGAGAATATATACTAATCCTTTAGTGATATCTGGTTATATCCTATATACATATGATATAGCCAGAATTGGTCTAGAGGAAGGGAGACAGGGGAGGAAGATGCAGGCAACCTTATCTAGAGTGCATAGGAAGTGGGAATTCAGAAAAGGTATGTTGTATAGCTCAAAGATATTATGTACATGAAACATAACACTCTGTACAATGAACACACATCAAGAAAATGGATAATAAAGATAAGTCAATCTGAAATTAAGTTATTTAATATTAACTAAATACTCTTTGCTCTTACAAATACTATGACAACTCTGTAGAGAAAAAACTATATTTAATATTAGTTGTTGTCTATTTGTAACTTTTGCTATCTTCTTCATTATTTATGAGCTAAAATAAATGATAACAGAGTGTCTTTTATGGAGTCACAAATGTGCAAAAAAGCTGAGTAAAAATGATATATATACATATATATACACACATATATACATCAGAATCGATAGCACATGAGCTAGTAAATCTATCCCTAATTCCCTACCCAAGGCAATTATACATATAACAAGGAAATGATTTGTTCACAAGTATCCAGGGTGTGAAGTTCATAATAACTAGGGCTAGAAATTATCTGAATACACATTTACAAAAGAGTAGTCTTTCTTCGAAGAGCACACACAACAGAATACCCACAGGAAAAGAGATTAGCATACTAATAAAATCAAAACACAGACAAATCACCCAAACAAGTTGCATGAAAAAAGCAAGATGCAGAGGAATCTGCTATAGATAGTATTTACATATAATTTAAGAACAAGTGTTGATGGGCCTAATCATGTGTGGTGACTTTGGGAACAATAGCTATGTCACACTCATAAGACATCTTGACACTACACACTTTCTCATCCTTGGTTTTTGCATTCTCTGCACCATCCCATTTGCAATCACTGTTCCTTCAGCCTTGGGGGGGGGGGTATTATAGTTATGTCAGATGTCCGCAAAAATAAGTAACACTCATTTTCTGGAACGAGAAATTCTGTATCGTGCAGCTAGGAAAAAGTTGTAGTGATGTAAGGATATGGTACAAATGGTAAGCTGACTGAATACGATATTACATTTAATTTCTAGTATATTCTCCACAGTTAATATTAATTTTAAAAATCCTGTGGAAAAACACGTTAGACTTCTTTATTCTCCAACTTCATGATATAATGGGAAAAAAATGGAAGTTTTGGCTGTTCCTTCATCTATTCAACAGCTCTCCAGTTGTGTCTCCTTGCACTGTTCTTCGTGAAAAAAAAAAAAAAAAGAAGCACTTGTTTGTAATGGCGAATGAAAAAAGACTATAAAAAGCCTAACCCTTTCAGGATTCCATAGAAATGCACAAATTGGAAGTGGGCAGGATTTTTGTCTAATGTATGCAACCAAAAACAACACAATACCTCATGACGTCTAGGGAATATATTAGTAAAAGTTACTTTTTATTACAAAGTGTGAGGCCTTTAACAAAAATTTTATGGCCCACTAAAATGGCAGCCGAGAGTGGAATGCTTTGTTGTTCTTGCATTTTCCGGAAACCAAATACCTTGTATCAAGTGAATCTATAATTGCTGAGCAATTTCTTTTTCCAGCTGAGCAGCACTTTGGAGACTATGTCTTTCGGAGAGGTCATGAAAAGAAAATTGGAAATATCTGCTGACATGACATAGAAAGGCTCTTTCAGTTTGCATTTTCTTTTTTTCTCTGAATGAAGGTAAAAAAAAAAAAAAAAGACCCCTGAAAGATGAAAATGCTTCCCTTGGGTGCCCTTCCTAAATGAAAACCACTTATTCCATAATTTGAGGCAACATGTCTTACAAATAAGGACATGAGTCACAGCTAGCTGTTTGGTTATTTGGGGGCATGTGAACGAAGCCCCTGCATGTTCCTTGTATAAGTCAAATGTATGTCATGAAAATACTCAGTGATTTTTACCTGTACATTCTCTTAATGTACTACATTTGAAAGGGAATTACTTTCCCCTTTTCCCATTTTCTTCTCAAATAGCAGCATTTACTCTGAAAGCTTTCCTTGGTATGTGGTCTTTCTCATCCTTGGGTAAAACTGTATCAAACCATCACCATATTTGTGAGTTTAATGCTCCAACTATTGTCAAAACACCAAGGCATATTGATGTTCTGGCTTTTAAAACCGTCTTTTTAAAATTTTTACTGTTGGGAACCCAAGCTGATTTGAACATACTAAACTGATAAAGGGTACACTGAAGGTCAGAATCTGGACATAGAAACAACCCTTTGATTTTAAATTACTTCCCAAAAATGCTTGTATATGTTTTGGGGAGAGTTCAGCTCACACTAAGGTGAGCAGTGAGTCCACAGTGACTTAACAGGGAAGTCCTTTCTTTTTAATTTAATTTAATTTTATTTGGCATATACATTTATATCATTACATGTAAGTAGAATAATTACACACAGCACGAAGAACCATGAAATAATCAGGGATCATATGAATGTTACATTCAAGGTGTTGGCTAATTGCATTTGGCATCCTTGAAGAAAACATCTTTCTTATCTTGGTGAGTCTAAAATTCTGAATGAGAGTCAATATCTATCATATCTCATCTCTGCCAACCGAAAACCTCTATCTAGACCTAAAAACATCTTAACCACTACACAGCTAAGGTTAAATATAAGACTAAACTATCTGGTCTTCAACCCCATCGGAGACTTGAGAAGGTCTGAAACTTAGTCACTTGAGTGAACAGGAAGTGCAGGTTAGCAGCTTCCAAAATGAGAAGAAAAAGAAAAGCAATGACAGAAACAGTTTGCTGCCTGAATAGTCACCCAAAATTCTCTATAATGTTGGAGCATCATCTTCAGCCTTCTGGCCCATTTATGAGACAGGAACTATTGAAGCCTTGCTTACCTGTCTTTGAAAAGTTTGGGCAGCAACTCTGTATCCAAGCTTACCCATTTTTAGGCAGAATTCTGTTTGTGGCAGAAATGAGGATGTTTTGCCCAGTGGCTTGTTTGTGACATTTGAAGCCATCTCCATAAGGAGGATCTTTGATATTCATCATCTTCCTGTGGTAGGCTGGGTGTTGTCAGGAGTTAGCCTGTCTTGTTGTCAAAGAATTTTAAGATATTAAATGTTTCTTAACTGCCGTATTCTGTAGGCTTCTCAGGCTTTGAAGACCATGTGTAACTATTTTATCTTATGTGATTGGTCTTATACCAAGAGAAAACAAATTTGGACTCAGAGATGTCTCTCTTCCTCTATCTTTCTTTTGTACACATGGAGATAGGGGTTGAAAAGAAGAAGGGGGGATATAGAAATACATAGTCATGATAGGATAAAAAGTAGATTATTAAATCTACTCCTCAACCTAATGCCTTATTGCCTTTGTTACTAACAAAAAAGGTTATTTTTAATTCATTGGTATATATTTTTGTATATTGATACAAAATAAGATTATCTTTGCTACATTGATATATAATTCAAATTTAAGACTATTATCTACACAATATATATATATGTATATATATACATATATATATATATATTTCTACTCTAATATAAGGCACTGATCCCATACAACTTAATTATAATTCAAAGCTTACTTCCAATACCTAGAAAGTGCTACTGCCGACTGATCAGGATAATTAAGTAATACAAGCCAATTGTTAGTTGATCAAATTATGGTCATATCAGCTACCAACCTATTTTTAATCACAAGAATATACATCCTAGGTTTAACAGATAGATATGATCCTATAGATAGATAAAGGAAGGCCTTTCTTGAGATAACCTATCAGCTCATCAATCTCTCCTTCCTCCTTCTCCTGCCTGCTCCTAACCCAAGCTTCCTTTGGGTATTTGTGCTCTCAATGTTTATCTTTTCAAAATAACTTGTGGTGCAGTTCAATGACATTTATTTATGAGCTCCACATAATTTTTTAAATGATTTTTATGAACAAGAGACTTGATAGATAGAATCTATTTTGGTAAAATTTTGAGAAGAAAATAAATTTAAAAATATAAACTAAGAAAAGAATCACTAAAAATTCAGAAGAAGGTAAGAAACTGGAAAAATAACAATAAGCTGTGTAAATATCTCATATTCATGAATAATTAAATTTAAAAGAGTAAGATTTATTTGTGTGTGTGTGTGTGTGTGTGTGTGTGTGTGTGTGTGTGCTTGGTATAAATTTGTAGAGTAAATTAATGCTTTTAGAAAAATAAGTCACCAGTTATCTTTAAATTTTATAAATTTCTTTAAAAAAAAACACTTAAAAATAATTGAAAAATTTGCACACCAAAATTAACCAGACCCAGGGTCTATACAACCAATTGTCATTCAGAAAGGGAATAAAATAAAGACATCATATACAAATGTATTCCAGTTTAAAGAAAACGTAAAGTCCTTACTATTATCTATTAAATTCTTAAATACAATATAATCCCAAATTCATACGTAGGTTCAAAATGTTTACCTAAGGTATCTTATGACCTTAATTTAGGGATAAAACATACATTTTGCACTAAATGTTATAACAAGAAATAGAAACGTATTAAGTCTACCTGTAAAAATAGATATCAAAATTAAAACAAAACAGAGTAGTCCCTGAGCCTTAGGGAGAAAGATGTAACATAGATGTTGACTTGGGAGTTGAGCACTCTATATTGTAGGTCTCTGTTATATAAACTCACATCTACCATGAATTCATATAATAACTCATAATTATAAAACATAATCATAATAATGCATAATTATAATAATAATATATAATCATAATAATATGTAATAATTTTGCATACACAAAAATGTGCACCAGATTAATTCTGCCAAACTTCCATCATGGATGGAGCAGAAACTTAAGAAGCCCCACCCTGGATGAAGAGCAATTTGTAATTGATGGCTGCTTGGAGAAGGAGAGTCACTTTTCTCCAGGGATGCAGCCCCACGAGAGGGTACCCAAGTCACAGTAGATGGTCCTACACCCAAGAGCTAAGTGGATGCTGGGTTTTTTTTTTTTTAAAAAAAGAGCATATGAATGTGTCTGTTGGAGGTGATTTGTGAGGCAACTTATCAGAGAAATTAGAGAGAAGGGAATATGGGGAGGATTTGGTCAAACTATATGCATATATAAAATTTTCATACTATAAAAAAAGGGAAAACAAAATATGAACTGACAATTTAAAAATATATATACCAAGAGTTTGCACTGTTTTTGAAACTTCAGAATAAAGTAGGGTTTGGAACCACAATAATCCACTTTACTAAAAAGACAAAAGGACAAAATGATAAGAATCTACCAACACGGTAAGCTTTAAACCCCTACCCAGATCTAGCCAATGGTCAGAACATTCTCCACAGTTGGGTAGAGAGTGGGATATGACTTTCTCACGTACTCTGCTGCCTCACATTTGACCATGTACCCTGGAGGGGGAGACCTGGTGGCACTCAGAGGAAGGACAGCGGGTTACCAAGGAGAGACTTGATACCCTATGAGCATATACAGGGGGAGGTAATCCCCCTCAGTCACAGTCATAGGGGAGGGGAATAATGGGAAAATGGGAGGGAGGGAAGAATGGGAGGATACAAGGGATGGGATAACCACTGAGATGGAACAAGAATAAATTAATAAAAAAATAAAATAAAATAAATTTAACCTAAAAAAAAAAAAAAAAAAAATCTATCAACAAGAAGCCACTACTCATGCAACAAGCTCTATAGGAAATAAGGACAATAGAAGAAAGTATAAAAGTGATTCTTAATTACAAATACCAAATTAAATGGAGACATATTTAATGTTACTTTTATTAAAGTGAAGCATGGAGATGTCAGTGAAATTATTATTTTGGGCCTTCTCACCGATATGCCAAGAGCAGACTAACACTAGGAAGATTATAAATAAAAAATTATTTGAACATTATATGCGTCTTGATTAAAGACTTTTTAAAAAGTGTAAGGAAGGAAGGAGCGATAGGAGCAAAGGAAAGAGAAAGTAAAAGTATAGTCAAATAACCTTATGTACAAGAGTTGATAAAGTAAGTGAAACCTGTACCTGGACATAATACAAATACGCAAAATCACTCTTCTCACTTATATTAGTAATATCCAGTTAATAAGTTTAAATTTCTATTAATAATAGATGTAGATCAACTACTGTAATAATAAGTTTAACAAAATTGAAAACACAAGTGGAAGAGAGAAAAGAGAAGAGAGTAGGCACATGAAAACAGCTAAAATGCATTATATAAATGTGAGAAACTGCAAAACAATAAAGCTTAAAAATACAGATATTGACAGTGGTAGTTAATTACTATAAATCATATGCTATAAATCAATAAAATTAGAATAAATAAAAAGGAAATCCCAAAATCAAATAGAAAATTTAAAACATTGGTTGGCATAAAGCAAGTCTAGAACTAAGGACATGAAAGCATTGTTCCTGGAGAAAATTAATACCACAGAAAAGTCAGTTCTTTAATTTTAAGGCACATACATAATGCCAATTAAATGCTTTTTTTACTTGAATTATATATTTTTTAATACACTAGTAAGTATTCATGAATAGCATAAATTCTCATAAAAGACAAATACTGCTGAGTGGTCACACTTCCCTCTTTATTAGACATTTAGAACTTTGTATAAATTGGAAATTAAAATGTCATGAAGAGTTACTAAAGTGATTCAAGACAGTAATTATAAGATTTAGGAGGCTAAGGCAAGGAAATCCCAACTTCAAGGCCAACATGGATTGCATAGCAAGAACCTGTCTTGAAAACAAATTAATAAATAAACCTAATTTGGTCATAAAGAAAAGCTGTCAATAAAACTCCATATTTAACACATGGTAATGCAAATGGCATTTCAGTCACTTAACAAGAGGCTATTTTATAAGTAAATACTGTGGCTCATTATTCTGCTCATTCATTGACAAGGACATAGAATAGAAAGGATGTAACATATCTAAAATAGTATAAGGTCTTGTCCCTAATTTTAATGGGATTGATTTGAGTTTCTCTCCATTTAATTTGTTGTTGGCTATCTGCTTGCTGAATATTGCCTTTACTGTGTTTAGGTACAGGCCTTGCACCACTGATCTCTCCAAGACTTATAATATGAAGTGGTGTTAAATTTTGTCAAAGGCTTTTTTTTTTTAATTTGAATGAGATGCTTATGTGATTTTTTTTCTTTCAGCTTGTTTATATGGTGGATTACATTAATGGATTTTCTTTTGTTAAGCCATCTCTATTCCTGGGATGAAGCCTACTTGATCATGGTGAATGATGTATTTGATGTATTCTTGGATTCATTTTGCAGGTATTTTATTGAGTATTTTTATATCAGTGCCCATGAGTGAAATTGGTCTGAAATTCTCTTTCTTTGTTGACTGTGTGGTTTAGGTATTGGGGTGACTATGAGTTTGCCAATGTTCCTTCTGTTTCTATTTTGTTGAATAGTTGGAGGAGTCTTGGTATTAGCTCTTCTTTAAAAGTCTGGTGGATTTCTCTACTGAAACCATCTGACCCTGGATTTTTTTAATGGGAGACCTTTAATAACTGCTTCAACTTTCTTATGGGTTATAGGAGTGTTTAAACTGCTTACCTTATCTTGATTTAGTTTTGATAAGGGAAATTTATTAAGAAAATTATTAGTTTCTTTAGATTTTATAATTTTGTGGAATACAGGCTTTTGCAGTAAGACCTAATGATTCTTTGTATTTCCTCAATGTTTGCCTTGTGTTTCTCTTTTCATTTCTGATTTTGTTAATTTGGAATGTCTTTGCTTTTTAGGTAATTTGGCTAGGGTTTGGTCTATCTTGTTGATTTTTCTCAAAGAAGCAGGTATTGGTTTCATTGATTCTTTGAATTCTTCTCTTTGTTTCTAAGTTATTGATTCCAGCCCTGAATTTACTTATTTCCTGCCAACTACTCCTATTGGCTGTGTGGGTATTTTTTTCTTTTTATTCCAGAACTTTTAGGTATGCTTTTGAATTGCTAGTATGACAACTCTCCAATATCTTTATGTAGGCACTTAGTGCTATGAACTTTCTCCTTAGCACTTCCTTCATTGTGTCCATAAATTTGGGTATGTGGGGCCTTCTTTTTCACTGACTTCTAGAAAGTCTTTAATTTCTGTCTTTATTTCTTCCCTGACCCAGTGGTCATTGAATAGAGAGTTGTTCAGTTTCCATGAGTTTGTAGGTTTTCTCTTGTTTCTGTTGTTGCTGAAATCTAGCTTTAATTTCTACTATGGCATGATAATGGAGTAGATTCATTCAAATGCCTTTTAAGGTGTGCCAACTGATTTATTGGTTTTCAGTTTCACTAACCGGAAAAGTTTATACCATGTCCCCCAAATAAATGGACATATGCTTTCAAAATTAACGAGATTGAGACATGGGACACTCTTCAACTCTTGAAGCAAGAGACTCTTGAAATTTTTGTTACTGGAGAAAGTGACCCTCAAAATACAGCAAGTAATTGCATAAAATGAGGAGACAGTTTTAAGCTTGACACAAATCATACGGTGGTTAGCTAAGTGTTGGCTTAACTGACACTAAAGCCACACTTCCTGTTGCAAATAGTCATAAAATGGGACAAAAAGACATCAGGATATAAATCCATGGGTCTAGGAAGGTAGAAAGAAAGGATATATCTTCCTTAGAAGAGGGAAAACAAGGCACGAGGTGAGCGTCATGCTTTCTCCAGCATTTTCACTGGTGCCATTTTCTTTTTCTTTCTTTCTTTCTTTGCTAACTTGTGTTCATCTATTCATTTTAATTTATTCATGCTACATCCTGATTGTGATATAATAAAAATAATAATCCGTATTCTTTTCCAAATGTTAAGTTGGCAGCTGCTTACAAAGGGACGCTACAGGGTTACACCTACAAGACTGAATTTCTGGAATAAAAAGGAAACTTTAAACCCCTTCCCAGATCTAGCCAATGGTCAGAACATTCTCCACAGTTGAGTGGAGAGTGGGATATGACTTTCTCACGTACTCTGGTGCCTCACATTTGACCATGTCCCCTGGAGGAGGAGACCTGGTGGCACTCAGAGGAAGGACAGCAGGTTGCCAAGAAGAGACTTGATACTCTATGAGCATATACAGGGGAAGGTAATCCCCCTCAGGAACAGTCATAAGGGAGAGGAATAATGGGAAAATGGGGGGGGGGGGTGGGAGGGAAGAATGGGAGGATACAAGGGATGAGATAACCACTGAGATGTAACAAGAATAAATTAATAAAAAAAAAGTCCTATACATTTAAAGGGCAATTTTCCAGATTTAAACTTTTTATTTTATTCTCATTGTATAGAAGTTTCCTGAGCTATATAGACATTGGGTCAAGTTAATTTTGATGTGTAATATTTATTTGCAAGATTTTATAATAAAATTTGTAAAGTAAATTCAATTTACAACACACATATGCACCCATACATATTTTTATTCACACACACACAGAGACGCACACATCTACTATTATGCCCAAACATTATGGACTTGCAAAAAAGAAAAATAACACCTATTTTCCTCAAGTCTCTTTTGCTCCTTTACACTATTCGAGCAAATTCCATTCTAATGTTCCACAAGCTGTTTGAAGAGGACAACCTTATCTGGCTACCTACCATGTTCTTTTTATATTTGCATTCCAGAAGAGTATTTTTTTTTATATTGCATCAAAGGTGTTGAAATATCATCTATTGAACTACAAACCTACAGCTCTGGGTGAGAGTAATGGTTGTCATAAGACCACTGAACTTGCCAGTGTCAGAGCTAGAAACAACACCAATGTAGTCTGACCTGATATTAAAATTTTTTTTCAATGTCCTGGGTCCTGTATGTCTATTCAGGTCAGTCATAGTGATTACAAATTAGCCTTTCTTGTCTACTTGCTACTGGAGCAGGAACACTACAGTGCAGTAAGAGGGGTCCTGCAAGGCCCCCAGATTACAAGGGACAGCACTAGGTGCTCACAGAGGTTAGGGCAAACCAGGGCATAGTGTGACTCTCTGTTGTCTGGAAATTATTTTGTAACATATTTCAGAACACTTGCTTCATCCGTTGCTATTTCTGGGCTAGCTCTGATTTTCCTGTTATTGTATCATTTCCTGTCTTAATCAGAACCAAACTGAAAGCATATTGGCCATGTTGGTAACTGTTCACCCCTGTTCTATTGTCAAGTACTCCAACTGTGGTAATGTTTGAAGAAAGAATTCTACTTATATCATATGAATTCTTATTTTCTGGTCCCAAAGTCTATGTGAAGAAAATAGAATTATGTGTGCTATTTTTAATGAATCAAGGTAGATTTCCTTTTCAGTGCATGTACTCTTAAAATACTGTATGCTTCCATTAGTTTTACTGGTCCAAATAGGCTCTTTCCTTTGCATAGTGCACATAGCCAGTGCTCAATTTAAAGTGAGTCAAAAGGCTGGTGAGGGTACATAATGCAGGGTGTATGCTGATAGGAAGCATCACTCTGCTTGGAGACTTATGTAGCCACAGAAGGCTGAACAGACCACAGTAGCTTAAAGCACTGGAAGATAAAAGGGCCAGCCTTGTTGATCTGGACTCTAGAGACCAGTCTGCTGCCTGCACATACGCTGCTGCTTTCATTGCTGTGGGCCCCCCCTCCATCTTCTCTCCGCCTTCTCCTCCTCCTCCTCCTCTCTCTCTCTCTCCTCTCTCTCTCTCTCTCTCCTCTCTCTCTCTCTCCTCTCGTCTCTCCTCGCTCTCTCTCTCTCTCTTCTCCTCTCTCTCTCTCTCTCTCCTCCTCTCGCTCTCTCTCTCTCTCTCTCCTCTCTCCTCTCTCTCTCTCTGCTCTCTCTCCTCTCTCTCCTCTCTCTCTCTCTCTCTCTCTCCTCTCTCTCTCTCTCTCTCTCCTCTCTCTCTCTCTCTCTCTCGTGTGTATTTCTCACTACAACTTGAAGCCAATGAGGAGACAACAGAATGCATTACTTCAAACTCTCTTGCAACAGTTACAATTGCATTATATATAGCAACATGAAGCTGACACAAGCCTTTACTGTAACATAAAAATTAAACAAAATCAAGTCAAGGAGAAAGTTGGTGAAAATTAGGTCCCTACATCCTTGACAGACCAAGGATCAAAGATTTCGTGTGGCCATCATGAAGCTTTGAGGAAGCATTCTAGGTTCCTTTTGAGGTTGTGGAAGGAGGGAATAACATCAAAAAGATTAAAGGTCAAGGGTAGCCATTTGTAGAAACACTTATGCTGAAGAAATCATAAAACACCTCTTTACAGTTCTTACTCAGAGTTCTGAGAACTTAGATAGGAACTAACACAATAGATTTTAGCTTTGAAATAGGACCAATGATGCAATGTGATAGGATATTACTAGCATCAAAGGATGCAACTGTTGCTATTTTTCTGTAAGTTTTATACATTTGAAGAATACAGTTAACCATTGTAGTTAGGCTATCTAACTTATACTAAGGAGAAAAATAGAAAGACCTTGAAAATTATGTATCCATATGTGATGGGCAGTGTGCTAAGAACTTCACCAGTATGTGGTGAAAGTGGCAGGAGTCATCCACAGGGATTGACAACAGAATGAGCAGCAACTGGAACACAGCTGATAACATTTTTCTGCACTTATAATATTCAATAATCAAAATGCTTGAGGCACTTCATTAAATGTTATCCTTGGTCCTAAGACAGTTTACTGGCATCATTTTCATTATAAGATGGGAAATTTGAGGTACAGAGAGAAAGTCACCTGTCCATGATCATACTAGTTAAATGAGAAAGTAAAATTTGAAGGCAGATATTCTAGGCCTATTTTGCCCAGAGCATTATATGCATTAGTTGTAGATACTTATTCTTCAAATGTGTAGCAACCTTCTTTAGTTCAATTTAGTTGTAAGACTCTTCCATGCAGCCAGTATCATTTCTGCTTACTGAAACTCAGTCTGTAACCTCTGAAGTTATGAGATTGCACACTTATACATCTATTAAGTGTATATATATATATATATATATATATATATATATGTGTGTGTGTGTGTGTGTGTGTGTGTGTGTGTGTGTGTGTGTGTGTGTCTGTGTGTCTGTGTGTCTGTATGTATGGAGTATCATATAAAATCTCATAATTATAGGGTACTCTTTAATATATTTAATATTTTCTCTCTATGTGGAATAGCCGATTGAGAGACACACCAGCTCACTTTAGGAAATAATTAAAATTGATGCCAAATTATTGCTGCCCTAGATTTATGTTTTCAATCTCCAAATGTCTATAAAACCCTAGAAGAACTCAGCAATATTTTCTTTTCCTAACCTCCTTTTCCTATGTCCTGAGAATAAGTAAGCTTCATCTGTCCCTACCAGAATAAATTCCTCCACCTTGTTGTCTTTGCATTCTCCAGCTACCATCTCACCATCATGGCAACAGCTGCTATGAATTCAGCACAAGAGAAATAAAGAAAGACTAAGAAATGCTAACACACACACACACACACGCATGCACGCACGCACAACTCCCTGGCATAAATGCATGCGTGTATTTTTATGCACGCAAGGTTCTCATGCAAATGCATGCTCTCATACAACTCACACAGAATCTGTGCCATTTGTAAGAAAGCAGCAATAGTTATCACATGCAGTTTTGTGATATTTCACAGTATATGAACACTAACTTTATCGAAACGCTGTACAGTTTTGCCCATTTTCTTCATCACCTAAGTCTTTACTTATGGGCAAAGCCAACAAAAGGAAAGCACCCCTTCTCTCAGCCTCTTTCTTTGCCAGCAGTGAATAGGAAGCCAAGGCTTTATAATTGAGAAATAATGTGTCAGCAAAGGATTATATAAAGCCAGTGGGACATATTCTATCCTATGTTTTACTCTTTGCTACCTCTCTGCCTTTCCTGGAGCAGATTTTTCTCTGGCTTTGAAAGATGCTAATGGGGTGTTATTAGTAGTCCAGGAAGAAAATTGCTCTGGGGAATTGTAATGACTTCACTGCCAGGGTGACATCAAACTAGACTGTTTAAGAATAATAGGGGCTTAGTTACCAGAGAGAAAGTTGGATTTGGAAGCAAAATAAGGAGAAAGCCCCATGACACGCAAGACAAGAAAGGGCAAGTATCGTTGAGCCTGTGTGTGGGGCCATCCTCACCCTCTCCTGATATCCAGTTCAAAGATTGAAATTAAATATTTAAGACTGGCTTCTGCTCTTCCCCCCAGGCTACTCTTGAAGCAGCATTACAAGGAAAAGGATTCTTTATCCAAAAGGAACACCCCTCTATAAATCCAATGCTATCATCCTGTGCTTATAACTAATGTGTCAAAGTGTCTTTAAAATCTGATTTGTGTATAGGGAGTTTGGCTTGGTTGTTCAATAAAAGAAAAATGAAGGAACATTATGAAAAGGACTGTCTGTATACCATTGGTAAAATATACTGGGGATGCTTAGAGCAATCTTCCTGGGAATTATCAAACAACTTGGAAATTATGACTGAAGAATTTTATTTTCTTGCTTATTTGCTTGTCTTGGCAGAGAGAAGGCATTGCTAACAGAAGAGTGCCTTAGTGTGCAGTCAGTGAGAATAATGACTACATAGATAAGTAACTTACAGTAAAGTTAGCATATAAATTCTAACATGGAGAGGGAGCTTTGTCCAGGTTATTTGCTGATACCAATAGGATCAAGTTAGAGCCTTCTCATTAACTAGTCATGTTCCAGAGAAAATTGAGTGGAAGAAAGGATTAAAAAGAAATTCCTTTTGGAGTTTTCAGTGAAAAGACCTTATTTGTCAGCTCACATGTACTGTTATAATAAAATACCTAAAATGGGCTTTGGTTACATTTGTTTTATTTTTGCTGTGCTGCAGATATGAACCTAGGGCACCATCCACACAGTATCACTAAACTATGTCTCCAACCCACTGAAACTGGGAATTTTATAAACAATAACAAGGTGTCATTCTTTTACTTCTATGAAGGTGGGGAAGTCCGAGGGAGACCTGGGTGCAGGTTCTGTGTCTGGTAAAGGTGGGATGTTTATAGATGGCCAAACTGGGGTGTCACAATATGACAGAAGAACAAACAACTAAACAGACCCATGCTCCTTTCTTTCACGACACATGAGTATCAAGGAAAGGAGTTCTCCCATCATTATGTCCCCTTAGCTGGGAAATAATGTCAGTAGGTTCTCTCATGGGACCTATGTCCTGTCTAACCACAGGATTTTGGTTTCTATAACAGTGCCAATTATGAGTTTCATGTTGCAAAGCTGGCCTTAAAACCAATGATTTCTTATTGGCTTCTTATTCCCATGGCGTTTGTGCCACTATTGCACCACAGGGCATATAATGCCAGGCCAATCATTATTGTAGCTTGCAGGAGTTACAGCTACGTAAGATTTATTGTTACTTTTATCCTCCAGCAGTGTCTATAGCACCATCCAGCACTATGAAAGCTAACAGAAGGAATGAATCTCTCAGATTCGTACCAGGATCATTTCTGTATCGTCTATGGATTAAGCATGTGGTGGCTTTAACAATGATCTCATTGTCAAGTTCTGGAGCACAAGCAAGAGCATTGACAATATATTCTGTAACTTGTACTGTTCTATGGGACCTCATAGGCCAACAACTATAAAAGAGATAATTTCTTTCTTGCTCTGGGTTTTTGTTGTTGTTGTTGTTGTTGTTATTCTGTGGTGTTTAGTATGGGTATTTTTGTTCCATTATAAGGGCCCTCTACTTATATAGGTATATATTTATGTCTTAGGAATCTCGTGCTGTAATGGTTTTGCATATGACTTCCCAAAAGGATTTTAGTGTTCTTTATCCCACCTCATACTGCCTGTTTTATCCTGCCGGCCCATCTTGTACTCTCCTTAACCCTTTCCTGTCCATTATTTCCCTTTACCCTTTGTACCAGTGTGCTCTTCACCTCCCTTGAAAGTCCCTCTTGGTAGTCCCTTATTAGTTTTGAGACCTCTGTGCATATTCCAAACAGAACATTCCCATATAAAGATTCAAATTAAACATCCAAAATGCCAGAAAACTTGAATATTTGTATTTCTGGGTCTGGGTTATCTCACTTGGAGTGATTATGTCTGGCTCCATTTATTTACCTGTGGATTCCATATTTTCATTTTCAACTGGATAAATGTACAATATTTTTTTATTATCCATTCATTTATTGACAAATATCTAATATGTTTGCATTTTTCTGGCTATTAGAAATAGTGAAATGATGAACATGGAAGACCATCTCTATAACATAAGTCGTATGTCCTCTTTCCTGTTTATGTCCAAGAGTGGTATACTTGGATCACATTGCAGACATATTTTAGATTTTATGGAATCAGCTTACTGATTTCCATAGTGGCTGCACAAGTATTCTGAAAAAAGAGACGTGTCCCAAATATAGATAGTATAATCTCATATCCTCTTCCTGTTGAAACTCCTAAGAGAATTGTGTCCTGAGCTGATTTCCCTACAATGACAGTATGAATTAAAGCGCAACTCTTCTTCCACTTGGGACTTTCAAACTGACTTTTAAAAACATGTAAACTTACCCATAGATGTTCTAAATGAATCTTTAAAACTTTCAGATTGTGTCTTCCAAGCACCTAGAAAGGTTTCTCTGGGTCAGTCTAGTGGCAATTTAAGAATTAGTTGAAAGAACTTACATAGAACATTTAATGAACTGTACAATTTTCTACAAATACTGGCCATTTTTTTGTCATTGGTCATGTTTTAAGTGTCCCCAGAACTAGTTACCCCCAGAACCCCAGCTATTTTCTTTCCAAAGAACTATTTTCTGACTAATTCTAGGAGAGCTTACCCACAGATCCCTGGGTTGCACCAGACTTGAGCTGGTGGCTGTTTCACTGTGTCTGTCTTCAAAAAGAGTATACATCTCAAGGCACAAAAAAAAAAACAAAACCATTTTTATTCATCAAAGACAATGATGATGTCAGATGATGCCGGACAATAGTGCTCAATGAGGCTGGGGATTAATTTCCTGAGATGTAGACTTCACCAGTGTTGGACAGGAATGAATAGAGAAGAGTAGGTTAATGTCTCTTAAATTTCCATCCCCATACATGTCTGAAGTACAGGTGTCCAATGGCCTGCCCAAACGGCAAAGCATTCACTGTGTTTCTTTTTGGAGTGGGGTCATCTGCTCTTTGTTTCTCAGATTTCTCTGCTTAGTTCTCTTTCATCCTCACTGTGGACACCATGTTGTGTCCATTTCATCTGAAATGAAACACTAGCATGCTTGCTGTAATTCAGACTCTTTTCCTAGGAAACCTGGGGAAGTAATGCTCTCTTCTTTGCTTCTTTTCATTTTCATTTGTGCAAAATGCCTGCCAACTGGACCAGAGTCAACAATGACCTCATTGCTGCAAACCCAATGGCAAGGACTGCTACATAGCGTCCTTCTATGCCTAGAAGTCATTCCCACTGGTTATTGTGTTGCAAGACGCAACTGTGGAACATTCCCATCTGAAAGAAGCTCAAAGTAAGTTTCATGTGGCGAGGATGACAGGAATAGGATGGCGGGCGGGACTGAAGCAGCCTCCCATTATGTAGCTTGATTTCTTACTTTTTCTCAGAAAAGGAAATGTGTGCATTGGACTTAAGTTAAGTAAAAGACAGAGAGCCTTTTATCTTCAGTCTGTCCTAGGACTCCACATCTTTTAATAGTGCCCTATTCCTTTTAGAGAAAAACATTAAGGGTTATCTTTGTCTCAGTCTTCCAAACACATACTCGTTGACTGAAATCCTCATTGCTTCTGAAACTGTCTAGTCTATGAATTTTCACTTTTGGTCTCAAATAGTCTCTCCAATTGATATAGAACCTATTTTATTGTCGCCATGCTTACTGCCATTACAGCTCGCCATTCAAAATCTTACTCATTCTCCCTAGTTGAGTAATCTCATCTCTAGGAAGAGTTTCCTGCTGCCTTCAATTCAGTGAGAATTGATTGTTCCTTCCACTGATAGCCCTACAGAAAATTGCTTTTGCCTCTAACTAGCCCTCATTTCTTTGTGCTCCATTTTATTCAAATCTGTGCCTACTAGAGCACCCATCACAGAATCTAGCATCTGTAATTGCCTGTGCGTTTATTCAGCAGAAGATGATGTACCGGAAGTTGTTCTAAAAAGAAAAAGCTATGCTCTTGGGGGACTTACAAAAGCTAGTGGACTGTGTCATATGAAGATGACATGAGAAACAGACGCATTAGTTAGTTTGGGGCACTGGTAATAGGTTTTGCAAAAGCAAGAGAGCTCTGTGGTTGCATGTGAGTGGTAAGAGGAAAGAAAAGTAATGACCATCAAATAACCAGAGGATGCTTCACCCTGAGGCAATTTCTGAGTTGGTGCTAGGTGAAAGGGAGGAGCCTTCATGTGTACACTAATGGGAGAGCACATCAGGAAAAAGGAAGGAAATGGTTAGGGGCAGATGCAAGAGTCACCCCGCTTTTCAGCAATGTGTTCAGCACCACTGTGATGCAAGATGTGAGGGAATTGTAGCAGGAAGTCTGTATTAGCTAATTCTGAATGGAGAGTGGCTTCATAATTCTCAGAGAAATTCCTTTTTTTTCTCTCTCTTTTTTTTAAATTAATTTATTCTTGTTACACCTCAATGTTTATCCCATCCCTTGTATCCTCCCATTCCTCCCTCCCCCCCCCCCATTTTCCCATTATTCCCCTCCCCTATGACTGTTCCTGAGGGGGATTACCTCCCCCTGTATATTCTCATAGGGTATCAAGTCTCTTCTTGGCAACCTGCTGTCCTTCCTGAGTGCCACCAGGTCTCCCCCTCCAGGGGACATGGTCAAATGTGAGGCACCAGAGTACGTGAGAAAGTCATATCACACTCTCCACTCAACTGTGGAGAATGTTCTGACCATTGGCTAGATCTGGGTAGAGGTTTAAAGTTTACCGCCTGTATTGTCCTTGGCTGATGCCTTAGTTTGAGGGGGACCCCTGGGCCCAAATCTGCCTATCATAATGTTCTACTTGTAGGTTTCTAGGACCCTCTGGAGAAATTCCTTAAGAAAGAAGAAGGGACAGTTTTACATTGAGTCTGAAAGAAATGTGAAATCCAGAACAAATTAGCTAGCTGTGATCAGTGTTTCTTCTATGTTGCCCCCAGATGTCACTGTAAAGTGTTTATGCTATAAAATCTGTCTTTTCCATTCGGAGTCGACTAATATTTGAGGAGCTTCTATTCTAGTCTTAAAACATCTGCCTCCTCAACTCCATAAATTATTTAGGGATCTTGTTTGATGATCAGTTAAAGGACCTCTCTGTAATCAGGTCAGCTTATGACTCCCTCAAGAAGCACTTTTTTTTTTTTCTACCCATGTTCCTTGTCCATCCCAGAGTGGAGAGGATAGAGTTGGAAGCATCATATATGGGGATAACGATCCTATGAATCTCCTATGACATCATCTGCCATCTTCATACCATAGCATACAGTGGGAGACACTGAGGAATTGTGCTTGCCTCTTAGGCTCAGCTCAGTGAACAGCTCCATAGGTGAGACCTTGCATAGCTGTGGAGGGCCTAGAAAGTACCGGGAGTATCTTTAGCCCTCTGTTTTGCTGTAAAGGAATACCTGGTACTAGAGGATTTACAAATTTCAGAAAATCTTTCTGATGGTTCCAGAAGCTTAAACTTCCACAATCACATTTAGGTTCTGTGTGTGTCATGAGGACACTGAATCTGCCTCCTAAAAGGTACATCTTTTCAGATGATGTGAAGGACAAAAGGGGTAAGGGCCACTAGGGAGTTCCTTCCTCTTATTCTAATAAAGTTGCTGTCTTAAATTTCCTATTGCCATGACAAAAGCAACTTATTTTTTTAAAAAGCATTTAATTTGGAGACTCATGAATCCAGAAAGTTAGAGTTCATGACTACTGTGGCAGGGAGCATGGCAACAGGCTGGCAGGCATGACACTGGAGCAGTAGTTAGAATTTATAGCTTGATCCACAGAGAGACAGGGAGAGAGGGAAGAAGGGAATAAGGGAGAGAGGGAGAGAGGGAGGGAGGGAGAGAGGGAGGGAGGGAGAGAATAAGGGAAAGAAGGGATAGGGAGAAGGAAAAAGAGCAGAGAATTACATGGGCTTCTTGGAAATTTAAAGCCCACCTCCAATGACACACTTCCTCCAACAAAGCCATACCTAATTCTTCACAGTTTCACCAACTGGAGACCAGACATTTAAATATATGAGCCCATGGGAGACATTCTTATTCAAATCACCACAATTATTATAATTCTATTATGATTTGAATATAAAATGCATCCCATAAGGCCATGTGTTTGAAACTTCAGAATCAGAAAGAAAAAGTTGGTGTGCCTTTCGTCTAAAGGAGTCAGGGTACATCTTGAATGGTAACAGATAATGTCAGTGTCACCCATGCGGCAGTGGTTTTTCAGGCACGGAAAAATGCAGTATTAAGAGAGTTGTGGCTTTCTGCTTCTGGGTTAACTCACTGATTATGATCATTTCTAGCTCAATCCATTTATCCACAAATAGAAACATTCAGAGGGTACTAGAAACCTATAAGTAGAACATTATGATAGGCAGATTTGGGCCCAGTGGTCCTGCTCAAACTAAGGCATGAGCCAAGGACAATACAGGAGGTAAACTTTAAACCCCTACCCAGATCTAACCAATGGGCAGAACATTCTCCACAGTTGAGTGGAGAGTGGGATATGACTTTCTCACATACTCTGGTGCCTCACATTGGACCATGTCCCCTGGAGGGGGAGACCTGGTGGTACTCAGAGGAAGGACAGCAGGTTACCAAGAAGAGACTTGACACCCTATGAGGATATACAGGGGGAGGTAATCCCCCTCAGGAACAGTCATAGGGGAGGGGAATAATGGGAAAATGGGAGGGAGGGAAGAATGGAAGGATACAAGGGATGGGATAAACATTGAGATGTAAAAAGAATAAATTAATAAAAAAAATATTAAAAACAAAAAGAGAGTTGTGGCATGTTGCTTCATAGACTCAGAAACTTACTGAGGGAGGCAATGTGTGGCTGGTCAGAGCTCTTGCAACTGTTCTTAGTGTTTCATGAAGATTTGGAGTTAGAAGAGAAGATGTCTCAGTGGATACCCCAGAATACTATGAACACACTGTGACGATATAAAATCCGCTGAAGAAACCTGCCAGGACAGAGTGGAGATGAGAGAGGCTGTGTGTTGTGGGTAATAAGTGATGGCGGTAATGCTACCCTGGCGCATTAGAACTCAGGTGATGCCACATGAGCCCCAGCTACCCAGTGTAGACCTGTAGGATTTGATGTTTGCCTATCGGTGCTTTCATCTTAGCTTTGTGCCAATTTTTCTATATGCTCCCATTCCTATACTTGGAAAAGGAATGCCTATTCTGTCATTGCGTATTAGAGGTAAACGATTTGTATTTTGATTTCCAAGGGGATAATAATTAGGATATTGTCTGTATTTCAAATGTGAATATGGATTTTGGGCTTTTAACAGTATAGAGACTACCAAAGATTATGGGACTTTGGAAATTTGAATGAATGCATTTTCCACCAAAGGCTGGTCCTGAATTTATAGACTAAAGGGACAGAATTGTGTTAAGCCTCGTATGTTTGAACACTTGGTCCATAGATACAGGGCTATTCAGAAAAGTTCTAGAGCCTTCAGGGCATACATATCTTATGTTCACTCTGTTTCCTGACTACGGGTGCAGTGAAGCCAGCTGGCTTCCAGCTTTTCCCCACCCGCTCTCATGTCTTCCCCAACAAGGTGAACTATATCCTCTCAAACCAAATTAGAACTTTCCTGGAGTTACTTCTTGTGTGGCATTGGGTATTTTGTCACAGCAGGAAACAAAGTAACTAATACTGTCACTAATCCTATTCATGAGACTTAGTCTTCATTTTTGAATCGCTTCATAAGTGACCCACAGCTTAATAATATTCTACTGACCATGACGTTATAACCCATGGATTTTTACAGTGGAGCTGCTCTCTGATCCATGATGCATTTATACTCCAATTAAACCACTGAATGTTTAAAAAAAAATGGGGTAGTTGAACACTGTACTAAGTACAACCAAGTTACTTAACATTCCAGCATAGCGTAAACTTACCTTAAACAAGTTCAGAGCACCAACATTAGCTAGCAGCTAGGCAAAAACCATATACCACAAAGCATATTCAAAATAAGATTTTGATGTTAAACATTTTATATAATTTACTGTAGTTCTATACTAAAAGTACAAAATAATAGAACACATAGGGCTCGAGAGATGGCTTGGCAGTTAAGAGCATTTGTTATTCTTTCAGAGGGCCAGTGTTTGCTTCAACACTGAACCTGAATTGGTTCTCACAAAACCACATATAATTCAAGCTTCAAGGAATCTACCCTCATTTTACCTCTACAGGTGCTCACATGCAGGCAGTGCATACACATATACACTGCACACACACACAGACACACACAGACACACACAGACAGACACACAAACACGTTCCCTGAAGCTTACCAGCCATGAGAGGGTCCCTGTTTTCTGTTGTACAGAGTTGATAGATCACCTCTGATCATAACAATAGATATACCATAGGTTGCCATTTCATTACAGATAGAATAAAATAGACCACTTACATTAACATTTCATTTCTTATATAATCTTAAGGATCTTGACATTTTGTTTCATAACATTAACATTATATTATATTCTGAGCTACTTTTCTGTGTCCCCATTGAAAGGTAAGATCTATGAAAGTAGTTTTTCTTTTGTATGTACTACGAAATCATTTTGTTAAGTTATTGTTTAACTCACTGGGCATTCCATACTTGTGTACCATGAATTATGATCACATGCATCTCTCATTTCCCATTCTTCTCTTCAAATCTTCTCATCTGTCCTCAGCATCCCTCTCCTTTGTCACATTATCTTTTCACTTTTCACCGGCCCACTAAGTTCAGTTAGTGCTGTCCAGATGTGCAAGAGTGCAGGGCATTTGCTGAATAGTAGAAACATGTCTCTGGCCACACCTTCAAAGAAGAATCAGGGGGTAGTGGCATATAAAAGCATATCCTTAGCACAAGTCTTTGCACAGATCAGGTGCTCAATAGATGTATTTCAATTTCTTTTTCTTTTTTTTTTTTTCTCTAGGGCTTCCACATGTGTTGTTAAGTTGCCTGTATGGGGTGTTTCCAATCTCTTTATGGAGGCACTTAGTGCTTTGAACTTTCCTTTTAGCACTGCTCTCAATGTTTCTCATAAATTTGGGAATGTTGTATCTTCATTTTCATTGAATTTTAGGAAGTACCTAATTTCTTTCTTTATTTCTTCTCTAACCCAGTTATCATTGAGTAGAGAGTTGTTCAGTTTCAAAGTATGTGTAAACTTTTTGTTATTTCTGTTGTTGTTGAGGTCCAACAGAGGAATATCAAATGGCTGAGAAACACTTAAACAAATGCTCAATGTCCTTAGTCATCAGGGAAATGCAAATGAAAAGGACTCTGAGATTCTGTCTTACACCTGTCAGAATGGCTAAAATTAAAAACTCAAGTGACAGCATGTGTTGGCGTGGATGTGGATAAAGGGGACCACTCCTCCATTGCTTGTGGGAGTGCAAACTTGTACAACCACTTTGGAAATGAATCTAGCACTTTTTCAGAAAATTGGGAATAATGCTACCTCAAGACACAGTTATACCACTTCTGGGCATATAGCCAAAAGATGCTCCACCATACACTAAGGACATTTGCTCAACTATGTTCGTAGCAGCTTTATTTGTAATAGCCAGAATCTGGGAACAGCCTACATGTCCCTCAACCAAAGAATGGACAAAGAAACTGAGGTACATTTACACAATGGAGTACTACCCAGCTATTAAACACAAGGAAATCTTGAAATTTGCAGGCAACTGGATGCAACTACAAATGATCATTCCGAGTTGTGTTACAATGACAATGGCTTCATATACCTTGTGTTTATCTTGCCTTCTGATCGCATCAGTAGACGACATCCAGTGATTGATATGCACCATGGAGGCTTGTTTGTTTGTTCATTTGTTTGTTTGTTTAGTTACAAAAGACAAAATTGCCTGGTGGATATATTCAGTGGCATGCATCAGTATCATTAATATATGCATAATAATGTTATACATTTAATCCTCCCAATTTTCTTTCCGGAGACACATGTCCACAGTCTACAGACAACAAAGTTGAGGATCACAAAAAAATAATTGTCATACCTGAGACACATGATGGACTCTGCTAGCTGGTGAAATCTGTAATATTTCTGTTATAGGTATTTTTGTCAGCCTCCAACCTTCATTATTATTACTATCTCACCTCCCAAGGCCCCAGGGATTTGCCACAACTTGTTCCATTCAGTTTTTCTTCACACGGGGGGAGGTTTGACCTCAAGTTTAGGTCAGATATTTGGCCCAGCTATGTGCTGACGACTTTGTACTGTAATGTGTGCACATAGATACCACGTCTTCCACCTTTCAGTCTCATGTTAATCCCTCCCTCCCCTGACAGCTGGTATCACCTACTTATCCATCCAGGGTACTTTTCATATATTCCTGGCAGAATTAAAAACAAATAGTCACCAGTCCAGAACTAAGCTAAAAGAGTAATTCAAAGTGGTGACTTTGGAGAGGGAGGTAATAAAATGCAGTATGACGTGGGTGTACATGCGTGACTGGAATGCAGATTATTTCTGCATTTACCAATAATTCAATTTAAGCACAGATATCATAACTAGTGCTCTGTTCATTCTTGGTGGTGGAAATCAGAGAACATATAAATTTTAATTTCTCATTTCTTGCCAATGTCATCTTGTATATGGCTGTAAATCTATCCTTGGGATAATCACCTTGATTTTATTATTTTTACCCAACCTTTAAGTTCAGCAGGACTTTTTTTTTTTTTTTTTTTTTTTTTTTTTTTTTTTTTTTTTTTTTTTTTTTTTAGTGCTACAATATCTTATA
Organism: Acomys russatus; assembly: GCF_903995435.1. Taxonomy (NCBI): domain Eukaryota; kingdom Metazoa; phylum Chordata; class Mammalia; order Rodentia; family Muridae; genus Acomys; species Acomys russatus. The sequence goes on from NC_067158.1 coordinate 33,498,137, forward strand.
TTGTGGGAACTTCTTTTTTATTTATTTAATTTATTCAGATTACAACTCAACTGTTATCCCATCACTGTATCTCCTATCCTCCCATTCCTCCCTCCTTCCCACTTTCGCCCTATTCCTCTGCCCTGGGTCTATGACCAAAGGGGACCTCTTCCCCCACAGGACATAAATGTTATCTATTTATCTCTAATATGTTTTCATCTAAACTTTCAAAAGGATAATACTTCCTATCATTTTCATTACACCTATTTTTATTTTTGTTGTTGATGATTTCTTGTCATATAGTCCTCATAGGAAGGACGATCATCATGACGCTTTAGGGAACGTACTCATGGGGATTCCTTTGGCACATGCAGCTCATATAGCTGAAGCAGAAGAATGCGGTGCCATAGACAATATTTCAATTGCTCTGAGGAATGCCTGTGGCATGGGCATTGACAAAATAGGTCAGAACATGAATTTCAAAGATGCTACATTATCAGGTCTTGCCAGTGTGAATGTTACTCCTCCAAGGCCTGGTGAGAGTTGTTCTCTCCTCTTCTCAGTGTGCACTTCTCTGTCTCAACAAGTTTGCTGTTAGGAGCCACTTTGTTGGGAAGCCCAAATTCCTTGAAGATAAACCAAGATATCTTCACATCTCACTAGTCGTGGCAGACTGTAGGCCCACTCTGACTTTCCAAATTGCCTCCAATTGTGTGTGTGTGTGTGTGTGTGTGTGTGTGTGTGTGTGTTTCTTTAATTCCTACCATTTCTATCTGAAATAAACACGTTGGTGCTTGCTTATTTGCAATCACAGTTGGGGATGTTAAACCTGGGTGAAAGAAAAGCACATTTTATTCAGATAAAAGCATAATCCATTCTCCCACCGCAAGCCCACTAGGCAATTACATCGCTGGGCCAGAATTTGCTCCTGCATTTTTTGTACATAAAACATAATTCTACCACCAGCTGCTCACCAACATTTTGTTGTCCCCTCAACAGACAACAAAATGACAAAACGGGTCAGGAGAGGGTGATCTGTCGGCATAACCAATGAGATGAAGGCTCCCCACGCCTACCCCCATCAACTAGCCTGTCATTAGGAAGTCTGCTTCTGCTTCTAAAATAAACCCTCTGAAATCATTGCCTTCCTGCATCTGTGCTTTGACCTGGAAGAGATGCTCTCCCAAATCACAGGTGCTGCCCTGTGTCAGAGGTGCCAGGAGGACTATGCACTGATGAAGGGCAGAGAAGCAGTTACTCAGGGAGATGGAGGTTTTATGCTAGTGCTAATCATAGTATTGAGAGCGTTTTGGCATGAGGTGTTTGGGGTGCAGAGGAATGATTCCCTGACCTGGAAACCTATCATTTGTCACATCGGCCCTGCATGTAACTTTGACGGTATTCATTTTAAGATGACCTGGCTGTATGCTCTGTGGTCTCATCCTCTCCTACTACCTTGTGGGAAAGGAGGAGAAATGTCAACCCCAAATGCCTGCCTCTTTCCTCTAGGGAAGTTATGCCATCCCAGGGATGCAAACCTTATAAACACTTCCTTGGAATAAGCTGGAAACAAAAAACTCTCCAAGAACTTGATTCACAGAGGTAGTGCCTCTGAAGAAGAATTCAGTGCAAATGGCGCAGTGTATCGGAGCACAAGTGGAGTACATTCAGGAGTTTGTACAGGCAAATGGAATGATGGTCAGTGGTGATCATTGTTTATAAGAAAAAAGAACTAACTAAAGCAACGTGGAGAGAAGTGCAGCTTCTAAAAAGAATATAACCCTGGGCTGGAAGGCCAGTACCTCTAACAAACTGTAGAAATAGACTCGGGATTTCTCTGTATTCTTCTTGGTGCTTGCTCCTGAACTCAGAAAAAGTATCTATGTAGCCATTGTTGCTATGTTTCCTGACCACTCAGGTTTTGAAAATCTAGTCCTTAATTCATGTTAATTGATTTGGAAGTTGGCAAGTGAGACTTGGAGTGAGGATCAGGGTTAGATGAGATGATAACCTCCTTTTCTCCCACAAGCCCCTCCACCACACTGTTCTTTAAAAATATAGAAAGAAAAATTTGAAATAGCACACTAGCCCAAACTCTAATACAATTCTGTATACTGAGACACCAAGCAGGCCTTACCAGATGCCAAGCATGTGTTGTTACCATATTCTTAGACTTCCACCATCTGGAATCAAGAACCCCAAACACTTTTCTTTATACGTGACATGGTTCCAGGTGTTTTGTTACAGCAACAGAAAACTAAATAAAACATGCATAGATCTTGTTGAACAATATGAATGCAGTCAGGTATTAAAAAGAGAGGACTGGAGATTCAACATTGCATAATAATACATCAACATGAGGGGGCAATAAGATAATTAGTTTAGGAATCTTTCAATGAAATGTATTTGTATTCCAAGTCCACTGTTTCCAACATATGTCCCAGGGTAGTTGAACTGTGCATAGGTGAATTCTTCATTTTGCATGACACAGCACTCCAGGAGAATTCATTTGAATACCTAAGATGGACACTTCAGCTGATTAAAAGGTTACATAGCTGTGCATCCTCGCATGAAGGTTCTCAAGACCCCATTTGCAACAAGGAACCTGAAACTTTAGAGAAGTTATGTTATTTATCCAAGGTCACACACTTAAAATCAAAGCTGTGAGAAATCCATTTAATTATCTTATTTGTTGTGTGTTGTGCTATGATGACGTTAATTAAATCTAAGTGTGGCTATCTTCATGAAAGCAAATGACAAAAATGTTGGTGAGGATGTATAGAGAGGGAAACTCTACCCACTGTTGAAGGAGTGCAAAATGGTATAACCACTCTACAATTAAGTTTGGCCATTTCTCAAAAAATCAAGATAAAGAATATTACATTCCAATCATTCTGTACCTTGTTTTTATGAGATTATTATTGCAACTGTGTCATACTAAAGACAAGAAAAGGATAACGTAGAGCTCTTTGTAAATGTTGTACTTGGGAGGCATGACTTTAATTCACTTCCTTTTCATTGCCCAATTCTACATGACAGCTTGAAACAAAGGATATATATATATATTTTTTGCTCACTTCTGGTTGTGTGGAACCTGTTTCTAGAAACAAAGTTTGCTTTTTCTCTAAGATAAAAATATTTATGACATTAGTGCAAATAAAATGATCTATGCTTTCAGGAAAACAGAAAGCTACTCCACAATCTACTCTACAATCATTCCACCTTCCACCCAGTCCAGGACATTGAAGCCATGGAGGACTTCTGCTGTCTTGCTGACCTGCCCTGGTTTTCCTATGGCTATGGTTATTAGCACATTGAAAGTATCAGAAAGAAAATGAAAATGGTCCAGTCATGTCTTAAAGAGCTTGTAAAACATCTAGGCATCTTGATGAGCTTGTTTTTATTATCCAACAATGTTCAGTGACAAAGAACATAAGCATGTAAGATGGGCACTGTTAGTATCAAAGAGTGAATAAGACCATCAAATTACATCCCGGGGGAAGCAATAATATGAGTGAGATGGTATCCTGAGACTTATGGGGGTCACATCCATAGATTTGAGGTCTAAATATCTACCTTCTCCCCTTAAGTGTTCTGTGAGTCAGCTTGCACAGTACAGTTTGTGACAAAATATGTCCTAATAAACAACTTGAAAAGTTTTGGAAGGCCAATCTCCTGACCACTGTATTAACCAATGTTTCACACATAAGAATGAGTTCATCTTAGAAGTATATTTACTTAGAAAATGAGCTAATCTGCAATTTAAATTTGAGTACTCATGTCCAAGTGTCGAATTTGAAATGAGAATTCAGAACAAAGAATGGCAGATTGCAGAAATTGAAATTATTTAAAGTAATGTTAGGCTTCCAGAGAGCGGGTGCCAAAGGAGCATGGAAGAGGAATACAGTAGGGTTCAGCAAAGGATGACAGAGCTCAGCTCTGGCAAATTTTGTTCTGGAAGAGTAGGAGGGTAAAGCAGCCTTAACATTCCATGTTTAGGGAACTGTGAACTCATGAATCTCTGCCTCAGGAAAATTTCCCAGTACAGATGGGTGTACATGCAAGTCCATGTAAGGGCTTCAGTAGTTTTTGCTACTACAAATATCTACAATATTTATAGATATCATGTTCTGCTCAGGGAGTTCAGGAAGAACATAGATTCTGAGATGAGATGAGATGAGATGAGATGAGATGAGATGAGATGAGATGAGATGAGCTAGAAGTTCTATGCTCTGACATCTTACTAGGACCACGTTGCAGCGAAGAAAGCCTGTCTTTTCACATGTTCACGAGATGGAGTGTTTGAGACCAATCATTGTATAGAACATACAGGTTGAATCTTCACTAGCTGATGCTAGAATTGCACATGATTGCAATATTTTACTTCCTTCACAGATCATTGTCAAATGGCAAATATATGCAATGTTTAAAAAAGAATTTTAGGCTAAATGAATAAAAGAGAGTATTGAGAAAATTATAACAGAGGCATAGGATCAAGTGCTTTTAGATGCAGTTTTTTAGGGCTGGATAGAAGGCTCAGTGGGAAAGCATAAAGATCCAAGTTCAAATCTCCAGTACCTACATACTTCTGGGTGTGATTGTATATATTTATATTTCCAGTACTCATAAGCTGACATGAGAGACAGAGTCAGCAGAATTCCTAGAATGGCAGGGTCAGTTGGCTTTGAATACACAGTGTCAAACAAGCAAACCCTCTTTCAAACAAAGTGAAAATCAAAGATTGACCCAGTAAGTTTTTCTGTGATCTCCACCCATGCTGTGACATGCCTCCTACACACCCATATTCACACAAATGTTCATACATGCATGCACACACATCATACATAGAGTAAATATTAAGTCTTCCACATAGAAATAAATGTGGGTAATGGCTACAAATGTGAGTTGGAAGAAACAACTTTAAGGGAGAGGCTTGGGAAAGCAGCAGAACACATGAGATGTAAGAAGTGGAAGAGAAAATACTAGGCAAAACAGCAACCCATATTGAAGGGCTGTAAGATGAGGGAAAGAAAATGGAAAAGGTACGTCATCAAGATTTATCCAAAATGAAGAATGCATGACAGTTATATAAGAAAACCAGTTACTCGATAAGCTTTTTTAAAAAAGAAAAAATATAGAAGAGACATTATTTTAGACTTCTTTTTTTTAATCTTTTTTTTATTAATTTATTCTTGTTACATCTCAAAGTTTATCCCATCCCTTGTATCCTCCCATTCCTCTCCCCCCCCCATTTTCCCATTATTCCCCTCCCCTATGACTGTTCCTGAGGGGGATTACATCCCCCTATATATTCTCATAGGATATCAAGTCTCTTCTTGGCTACCTGCTGTCCTTCCTCTGAGTGCCACCAGGTCTCCCCCTCCAGGGGACATGGTCAAATGTAAGGCACCATAGTACGTGAGAAGGTACCTATCTTTGTCAGTTCAGGCTGCTACAGCAGAACACTATAGATAAAGAGCTTCAAAAATACACATCCTTGAACCCGAAGTTATAGAATCAAGTGCCACTGTGGTCAATATTTGATGAGAAAGTTCTTACTGGGTGTGTTCTCATGAAGCCTATTGGTAGTGAATGTGTCCCTTTCTATGTTTTGTAAGAGCAGTAATGCCATTATGGAAGCTGCACTTATGGATTCATCTAACCATGATTACCTCCCATAGGCTTTATGAAAAAACACTACTTCAGTGATGATTAGGTTTTAGCGTCTAATCTTTATGTGGATACAATGTTTAGTCCACGGCATTTCACTGGGGCCCACCTGAAGTTCAGACCCATGACAGCAGGTCATGACATGCATGTCCATGCAGCCCCCTTTCCTCATCACATAAGAGGTCTGAACCCTCATCAAAAGAAGGCACTCATGGCTGTATGATAAGTATTTAAGTCTACAATTAGGAAATATAAATACGTATCACTTTTCTGCAGCTCTTTGGAATTCTGGTGTATTTCTGGGTGCACTGTGGAGAAAAGTAGGAGTGGTTCAATGACATTAGTGTGGTTGTCAGTGTTGTCCCCCATTCACCTTTGTCATCTGTCACACAGACCCAAATATCAGAACTTCTTAAAATTCTATTGTTCTGAGACAAATCTGTTGCCAGGCGATTGCAATGTAGACACATTCTGTGTCTACAAAGAGAAAGGAAATTTTATGCTGAAATATTCTGTCTGAGCACACCAAAGGAAGGCCCGCAGATGAATTATGAACCATTCCTTGCGTTACAGAGCAATATGAATCGTCAGATATTTACAGGTTTCCACAATACTTATGAGTTATATGGTCACTTCAACTCACAAAAATAAATAGCTCCATTTCAATGTCTGTGTTGTCACATTCTCTCCTTCATGAAACTTGGCAGTTTATCTATAATTTTGTCAGTCAATGCCATGCAAAAATTTTATGGACTTCCAAGATTTGTTTGGAATGTTGTTTGGCTTTTTTTTTTAAATCTGCATTTCCCTCTTCTGGTAGAATCAAATAAAACCCACTCAAAAGGAAGTAAATGAGGATAGTAAAATAAAATATATTATAGTTCACCAACCCACCCACTGATTCATGCATTCATATAGCCACTTGCCTATCTACTCGTTGAAGAATACTTCTAGATGTTAGTGCAGATTTCTGAATAAAACTATAAGATCTAAGGCACTTTTCCACAGTCTACCTAAGTCTGTGGCTTATATGTTAATATACTGAAAGGGGGTGAAGGAAAGGAAATCGGTATTCTACCACAAAATTTTGGAAGGATTGAAGGAAGCCATATCTATAAGAATTACATTGATTACGTTTTCCTATCTGGATAGGAGAGAGAGCTATAAAAAATTGAACCTTTTTGAAAGTCAGCAGTGTTACATAAGTTAAGTGTGTGTGTCTGTGTGTGTGTGTGCATGCATATGTGTGTATGGTGTATGTTCTTTTGTTCTTTGGTTATGTTAAGAATTGTACTTTTTAATTTATTCTTCTGAACTTTTGAATTTTTGACATTATATTAACTCATTTAAAACATATATAACCTTTTCCATCCATAGAAATTTGAGAGGATGTTTGTTATTGTTATGTTTAATAAAAACTCCAAAGATTGAGGAAAAAAATCTATAATTCATTCAGCTTGTGTATTTGAAAGCACATAGAAAATCTATAGGTTATAGTCATACTTGGAATTTTATTCATACTATACACATCCTAACACTTATTAGGTTACTGGAGACTGAAAAGATCAGTCTACTTCTTTCTTTACAGTGCTCTTACTAGAAAGTTAAAGTCTCCATTGCTTAACTGAAATTTAGCTCCTTCATCTGCTGAAATATCTATGTCCTCTTCTTCCTATCGCCCTCACCATGTCATTACTGTAGATGAATGATTACCAGGCAATCCTCCAGGGAAGGGTATTAGTTACTTTTCTATTGCTTTGATAAAATACCATGACTGTACTGACTGGTTTTGTGTCAACTTGACATAAGCTAGAGTCATTTGGGGTAAAGGAATTTCAATTCAGAAAATGATCGCACTGGATTGGTCTGTGAGAACCCCTGTGGAGCACTTTCTTGATAGATGATTGATGTGGGAGGACTCAGTGTACTACACGTGGTGCTTTTCCTGGGCAAGTGGTCCTGAGTGGTATACAAAAGCAAGCTGAGCAGCCGGGAGGAAGAATCCAGTACTAAGCACTCTTCGATGTCTTCTTCAGTTCCTGGCCTGACTTCCTTTGATAACAGATTATGATATTGACACAAAAGCCATAATAAACCCCTTCTTCCCCAAATTGTGTTTTGCATGGTGTTTTGTCACAGTAATAGAAACCTTAAGACAATGACCAAGGCAATTTATAGTTTATTTGTGCTGGGTGGATCAGAGGAATAAGGGCTTTTCATGTGGATGGATAATGAAAATGTCTCACATATACTCTATGGGACACTATCCAGCTATAATGAAAAATAAAACTGTGAACTTTGTAGATAAATAGATGGACCTGAAAAGATCATATTGAGTGAGGCAATCAGGACTCAAGTGACCAGATAGGGGAGTTGGAAAAACAGGGAGCACCTTAAGGAAGAGGAGAGTGAGGTAAATATAGGGGATAGATGAAGATGGATAGATAAATAACAATATGGAGATCTAAGCAAGATACAAGGAATGGTGCCATTAACTGTTAAACTATTAAAAATCTACAATATGCAAAATTCAGTTTATAAATATCCATATATAGTTTCAAAGAGCATTTATCTAAAAACCAAAGACTGCCTAACAAAACCCCAATACCATGAAAAGACCTCTTTTTAATTGTATGCCAGGGCTGTTTAAGAGACTCTCAACAATACAGCTTATTGCTATTGCCTTTAGTCATACCCCGCAGAAATAGAGGGTAAGTCCCTTTGCTGAATACACCATTCACTTCAGAATCAGGACCCAGAAAGATGCATGAGTGAGAACAGACATAGATGTACCCTTATGAGGACTAGTTTTCATAGTACAGAGAGGTGCTATATAAACTTCCAAAGGAAGGAGGCAACAGACAGCCAGATTCAGCTGTGATGCCTATTAACCACCTTAACAACCAGCATGGCATGATAACTCTACAGGTCAAGTAATGGCATACATACCGTGTCTGTAACCAACTGCTCCTGAATTGGATTTCAGAGCAACTCAAAAAGAAAGATATCAGGCCTGGCACTGGAAACCTAACTATTTAGTGCTAGTGAAATCATGGGTATTGGAGGAGAATCTATAACAACTGATTTACTAAGCAAGCATCATCCCTAAAAGCAAGGTATAGACATTTGTCCTTATGCCCACAGAAAAGTGTGTTCGCCACCCTGCATCAAGAAGTATTCTATTTACTATAGAAAACCACAACCAATCAAAATGCAGAGTTGTGGGGACCAGTCCCAGTGGATAGTCCTGCAAAAACACATCCATACTTAAAACTCAGGAAACACTGAGGATGAGAGATGGAGAGATTGCAAGATCCGGAGGATCAGGCACTTTTCTATGAAATTGTGTCTCTTAGTAACATCAGAAGACATTCTCATAAAATCTCACTAACATAACTGCTAAAACATGAGCTGAACAAGGAAGACCATAAAGATGCCAAGCTGTACAAGAAAAAGACCACAATTCTCTACAAAGAACCACATACAACTGAGTAAAGCTCAGGGTTTGATTGATGGTCTTCTATAGGGAAGAGCCACCAACAGGCTGTCCAGTGCTAAGTGGTCAGCCTGAAAACACACATGCAGCTAACATTGTATTATGCTATAGTTTATATTTAGGAGTATGAGAGAGAGGAGGGAGAGAGAGAGAGAGAGAGAGAGAGAGAGAGAGAGAGAGAGAGAGAGAGAGAGAGAGGAGAGAGAGAGAGAGAGAGAGAGAGAGAGAGAGAGAGAGAGAGAGAGACGAGAGAGAGAGGAGAGAGAGAAGAGACAGAGAGAGCGAGAGACAGAGAGAGACGAGACAGCGAGAGACACGAGAGGAGATACAGACAGAGAGACAGAGAGGAGAGAGTACAGACAGAGACAGAAGAGACAGGACAGAGAGAGGGAGAGAGAGAGAGGGAGAGAGAGAGGAGAGGAGAGAGAGAGGAGGAGAGAGAGAGAGGAGAAGAGGGAGAGAGAGAGAGAGAGCATGAATTTGAAGGTAAGCAGCGAAGTGTTTATGACAGTGTTTGAGGTTTAAAAAAAAAAGGTGAAGAGAGAGATGTAATTAAATGACAATTTATTTATTTTTTGTAAATAAAGTTTTTCGTGGCAGGAGCTGTGGCAAGCCAGCAGACACTGAGACAGGCCTGGAGCTTGGAGCAACAAGCTGAGAGTTTACATCTGAACTTCAGGCACAAATAAGTAAGGGAGAACATAAATAGCTACAGATTTTTTCGTTCTCAAAGCCGGACTCTGGTAACGTATCTCTTCCAACAGGACTACACCTTCTAAGCTTCACTAAACAGCACCATCACTGGGATACAAACATTCAAATGCCTAAGATTATAAAGGATATCTCATTCAAATCATCACAGTAGATTAATGCCAGCAATATTCAGAAGTGCAGCTCGATAAACCCATGTGTTGGCTTTATGCCCAGTATGCGATTTCTTATGGAAACCATCTAGAAACTTGTTACAACATAAGTGGCAGAGCCTTGGAACCCAGCTTGCCTTCTGGCAAGCTGCAAGCACTAGAAACTGTATATAGTTTCTTTTCCTGATCTCATGGTGTCCATGACAGGGAGGCCCTGAAAGTCTAGGCACTCCCCCGATTGCTGTCTCTTTGGCCTCTCTCTGCACTTGTGTCTGCACATCTCCACAGTCAACAACCTTCATTAACAAAAGGTACAGTATAGTGTGGATAGTTACGGATTTGTATGCCTCTCATGGTATTAGTTGTGTGGCTGTTATTTTCCCTCTGTTGTGTTTTTTTTCTTCATGAGTTCTGATGCTCAATAAAGCAGAGCACCCATTTCACCATTTTTATGTTTCTTCTAAAATATCATTAGTTTTAATTTATTATTTTGTTTTATATGGCTGCTTGGTGTTAGCATCAATTTTATATGGATATCAGTTGTCATGGCTAGTTTTATATCTCTATTCTCATCACATAATCGAAAGGTCTCTTTGGAAGAAATTATGTAGAGAGGTGGAAAATACTCTGAATGAAAATTATTAGAGTTGGTTGATCTCCAGAATTGACATGAAAAATATCATCTTAGAAAATTTCAAAGATATTTTAAAATCAATGTCTCAATTTGAATGGACCTAAACCAACACAAAGTAGAGGAAGGAAGTATGGAGCCAAACACTCTCTTTTGATGTTAAAAAAAATTGAATGGTAGCTAGAGCAACAATTTCTTCTCCACCAGAGACATTTATGAGAATCAAAGTAGATGATGTCTTGGAGAAATGAACAGAAAATTTTGGAGAAAACAGGATACTTTCTTTAACTTATTAGATATGACCCCTAATCTGTACTATATACATTTGATGGCATTATTTGATTTGAACCTAAAGGAGGAAAGTTTATAGCTTTTGGATTACTACTATAATGTTATTTCCATGGGCTTCTCATCAGAAATATTAGCTGGTCCAGTTTTTGGATATTGCTTTAGACTCTTCTAGAGGAGTTTATCACATTGAATCCAAACATTCCCAACTCAGTTGCCACCTCCATTTCAACGAAAGGACAATGAACACATGTCCCCAAACACTGCTTATATCTCTCCTGGCTATGGGAGAACACATGGTTAGATATGTTCAGATTTTTCTCTTCATATATTAGTTGTTTGCAAGTATAACATTTAGCAGAGATTTTAAGCCAGCTGTGGTGGTGCCGGTCTTTCATCTCAACGCTCAGCAGGCAGAATCAGGAAGATGCCTGTGAGTTCAAGGCCTCTCAGGTCTATGTGGTGAGTTTTAGACAATTCAAGGCTATGGAGTGCAGCACTCTCAAAAACAATATAGAAGATTATGTAAGAATATATAACAATGTATGAAGAGTCCAAACAGATGGTCTTTGTTTCCTTGGGCAAAAGAAGCCAGAAATCCTGATATTTTTCCAGCTAAAACAGAAGAGCACTATACCTCCCCTTAAAGATTCAACATGGATGGCTGAAAAGTTTTGCTTGACGTGGCTGGCATTTTTAGCTCCTCCCCTGCAGTGGTCAACACTGTTGCTGTGAAATCCTGTTCTTAATACTGTTATAAAATTGTTATAAAACTGTTATAAAAGCTGTTATTAAAAACAAGTTCTTAATGGCCATCGTGACTCTTGCCCATTCAAGTCAGTTTCCATCTCTTGTTCATTAACTTGCTTGAGGTGTCTGAGAAGTCGACAAATGTGGCTTTAAAACTTCACAGAGGCCAGCTCATCACACAGCCTTCGCAACATCCAGCATCATTGTACAATGCCCCGGCCCCCCATAAATCTGTGATGAGACACTGTGAGCTCCTGTACATGTCATCGTCGCTGGCTGCAGGTCCTGGCCTCAGTGATTCAGGAAGTAAAATTAGACTGCTTTTCAAGGAAACATCACTTATAATGTGACTTCTGAGCCATCAACCTTTACCCCTGTCTTCCCGAGCTCGCAGCAACTGGGCTTGCATCTGTGGGTCCTTCATCTTCCTTTCTTCTAATGGACGCCTGAAAGAGAGGTGGGAACCTACTCACTCATATCTCAGAGGCTGCTGCCATAAATCCCCTGTAAAACCCTGTCGACTTTGGTGGACTGGTGGGGACATAAAACTGCCAGTGGCCGTGCTTTCAATTATAAAAGACAATTCCTCTCTCTGTCTAGGTGAGCTCGTGTTCATGGTAGCTGTTGTATGGCAATTCTGCCATCTTCCCACAAATGTGTGGGAATAGTGCTCTAAGTTTTCCTTGAATGTGAGTTCCAGGAATCTGTAGGAGTTGCTCCTGCTGGTTACAATGATGCTCCAAATGTTCCTCCCCACGACATTCCATAGCGAATGATCATTTCACTTGCTAGTCTCTTCCACACTCACTTAAAGATTGGCATTATGGCTGTCCTTCCTTTATTTTCATTTTCAAACTGTCATGTAATACTGACTACACCGATGATGATATGACTATAACAACTCAGCAGGTGACACACAGTGCTGCCCTCAGAATCTAAGGCCATTAAGACCAAATGTGCATCTAATCACGCCACCTGTGATCTTGGGATGCTTACCTGAAAATATCCAGAAGAACCTTACTTCCCTGTGTCGAAGGGCCCCCGTGACCCACCTGTCATTGAATAGTGCCATACTCAAAGTAAGTTTTTACCAACTTCTTCAGTCACTTACTATGATTTGTCATGGCAAACGCAAATCTGCTGCTAAAATTTACCTTTGATGGAGCATCCTCCTATCATACAGATTCTGCCCTGCCAAGAACCCTGCGAACAATGGGCTCCTAAGCATTAGGTGAGATGCTATATTATCAAAATAAAGATCTATCATCTCTTCTTTTTCATGTAGTTAAGTCATGCTAAAGATGGTACTTAGCTAGACAAGCTCGAAGCTTCACTAAGTCTGGCCCATCAACTATCTTAAGCAAGCTAGCACTTTGGAGAGGCAGAGGCAGAGGCAGGCAGATCTCTATGAGTTCAAGGCCAGCCTTGTCTACAAAGTGGGTCCAGGACAGGCAAAGCTACACAGAAAAACTCTGTCTTGAAAAAATAAAAATAAAAAAAAAAAAGAAAGCTAGAGGCTTCCATTTAACTAAATGCTCCACCATGCTTTAAGCATGTGGCTTTGACAAGAGTAGGGAAAGCTCTTGAGCCTTGGCTTCCTCACTTGTAGAACAAGAATAAGGAAGCTACTTGAAGAACTGTGATATGGAGCAAATGAAATAATATGTGTAAATTGTTTAAAATACATGACATTTCTCATTATAAAGCTAACTATGTATTCACATATATCAGCTCCCTGATTTAATAAGCTACATTGCCCTATGATCTATTACCCCCACTTAGTAAAAATCAGCACATACATGTATGTGTACTCTGCAAAGCTATATCTGTATATATTCTGTATTTGAGCTGTACTGTGACAGAAGCCAAAAGAGCATTGGCTCCTTATGAAGAAAAGAAACAGTTGTGGGCTGGAAAGATGGCTCAGTGGTTAAAAACAGGTGGCCCTCTTCCAGAGGAAACAAGCTCAACTCCCAGCATTGGTGTCATAAGGTTTATAATTTCCTGTAACTTTGATCAGACATCTCTAGCTTCCACACTCTTACACAATGCATGTACCTGCACATAGACTTACACACATGCACACACACATACACACACATGCATACATACACACACACAGGGAGAGAAACAATTAAATATTATGAAGTGGAAAAATGAAGACATTCAACACAGGAAAGATAATGAATTCTGTAGAATGACAAAGTTCCATGTGTCAGAGGCAGACAGAATGTCAAGTGTTGATGAATCAAAGATCATTTTTCAATGCTTGGTTTCTAAGACCAAAAGCTATTCTGACAAGAGGTTGCTTTTCCTTTTTACTGTCCTTTTTCTTTTTCATTTATGTATTATTTATTTATTGATTAATTTATTCATTCACTTTCAGCCTGTTTGCAGTTCCCTCCCTCCTCTTCTCCCAGTGCCACCATCATACACCCCTGATCCTCACCTCTCTTCCCCTCTCTATCCCTTCTCTCACCCGGCTCCCTCCCTCCATCTACTTCAGATGTCTATTTTATTTCCCCTTATGAGTGAGGTTCAAACATCCTTCTTTGGGCCCTCCTTGTTATTTAGCTTCTTTGGGTCTATGGATTGTAGCATGGTTATTCTGTACTTTATGGCTAATATCCACTTATAAGTGAGTACATGCCATGTGTGTCTTTCTGGGTCTGGGTTACCTCACTCAGGATGATATTTTCTAGTTCCATCCATTGGGCTGCAAATATCATGATTTCCTTGTTTTCAATAGCTGAGTAATAATTCCCTTGTGCAAATGTACTGCATTTTCTTTGTTCATTCTTTGATTGAAGGACATCTAGGTTTTTTCCAGTTTCTGGCTATTATAAATAAAGCTGCTATGAACACAGTTGAGCAAATGTTCTGTGGTTTGGTGAAGCATATTTTGGGTATATTCCCAGGAGTAGTATAGCTGGGTCTGTAAGTAGAACTATTCCTGGTTTTCTGAGGAAGTGCCAGTTTGATTCCAAAGTGGCCATACAAGTTTGCACTCCTACCAGCAATGGAAGAGTGTCCCTCTTGCTACACATCCTCACCAGAGTGAATGGTTGCTCGAATTTTTTATCTTAGCCATTCTGATGGCTTGAACCCAGGGAAGATCATGAATTTTCCAGAGTGACAAAGTTCCATGTGCCAGATCCAGACAGAGTGTCACATGTTGATGAATGGAAGATCATTTCACAAGGCTTGGTTTCTAACACCAAGAGCTATTCTAACAAGAGTTTATTTTCCCTTATTACAGTCTTTCTACATAAATTTACAGGGATCCTCTGATGGACTTTTTGTTGCTATGAACAATTGCCTGAGAAAGATAAAGAAGGATTTTCTTTGCTCACTGTTTCACAGGGTCCAGTCTATCATGTTGCAGGAGAGAGACACCACACAGAAGCATCATTATAATAGCATAAAGCAGACAGAAAAAAATGTCTGCGCCATTTGCCTTCCCCTCGTTATCAGATCCTCCAGGCTGTTGGATGGAGCCCCTCATATTTACGACAGATCTCTCCATCTTAGCCAAGCTTCTCTAGAAATACCCCCACAATCACCATCCAGGCATGTGCTTCACTAATCCCAGTGAGTTCATATTAACCTTCACAGACCCTCTCCTGATGTCAGTCCTAACTCTTGACCAGTATCTTGACTTCTGAAAAGATGAGCTTTCTATAAAATCCTTCAGCATCTTTTTATGTCTAGGTTCAGAAATATTAACTGTCAGTTCAAAGTGATCTTGATTTCCATGGGAGATGTTAAAAGATTCATTACGTCAAACCCCAAAGGTCAGGAAATGTAATCGTTCCTGGTGATATGACAGGAAGTGGAAAAATTTTTTGAGAAGGCATGAAAGTGTCAGGTACTATAGCAACTGAAACAGTTCGAGCTGGTCAGAGAAAAGAACCGACTTCAATACCTCGGGTAAGTGAAGTTTATTTGACAGTTTTCTTAATCACACAGACTAATTTCTGAGGCATCTAGGTACTGCACATCTGGAATAAAATTTTGTGAGTATTCATCTTCTATATATATATATGTATATGTATATATACATATACATATATATATATATATATATATATATATATATATATATATATATATAGTTTGGGGATGTTTTAAACTAAATATTTGGGCTAAAATACATATACATATAGGTATACATATGTGTAATACTTAAAGATTTATTTTTTATTTTCTGTGTGAGCATGCATCTCTCTCTCTCTCTCTCTCTCTCTCTCTCTCTCTCTCTCTCTCTCTCTCTCTGTGTGTGTGTGTGTGTGTGTATGTGTGTGTGTGTGCATGTATGTGTGTGTGTGTGTGTAGATTTATGCAAGTGCCTACAGTCGTCAGAAAAGGGTGTCAGATCCTCAGGAGCTGAAGTTACACACAGGTATGAAACACATGATCTGGGTCCTGATAATCAAACTTCAGTCATCTGCAAGAGCATTAAACTCTCTTAACTGCTGAGGCTGCTTTCTAGCTCCACAGATATAGTTGTGTACAACAAAATTGGACATTAAGAGAATATAATAAAGATGATATAAGATACATTGCTAATTGTCATGGAATTGTAGCAACAATACACTTACATACTTACTGATTCTTTTCTTGAAGCTAAACTTGTATTACAATGTGTAATAGTTGCATAAATTAATTTTATAAAGATATGTGACTATTCTGTGGTGTCTTAGCCTATATGCAGCCTATAAACATATAGCATTTTTATAAGTGTAAAACCTCTTACCCTAAAGTAATTTGCGTATGATAATGTAGACATCTCATCATTATTAACCTTGTATTTTGCATTGTCTTATATTGCAAAACATCGGCCAATGCTGATGAGAGTGGTTATGAGTCTACATTTCAAACTTTCCTACATGACTGCAGAGCTTTTGTTTGCTTTCATCTTACCATGTATCAGGACCTCTTAACCTGGAGATATTGTTGTGCATGGATGTGATGGTGAAGACTTTGGGGCAGTACTGTCAGTCCTGATAGTTTCTTTTTCACATGTTGTCTTACTGATATTATCTTTCATCATCTCTTTTTTTAAATTCCTGCTGATGTACTTGTTTATTCTTCTAGTACTGGCATAGGTGATGGAGGAATCCAAAAGATAATTACTGATAACATACATCTCTGTGTCTGAGATCACCAATAAAGGAGACATAGAACGTTCATCTTAGCAGACATACTATATGCATTGGTCTCTTTTGCGGCGAATTCAATTATCTGACTAGGTTTGGCATAATAAGATGCAAAATACTTAATGGTGCAGCTTGAGAAAAAATATGTATCCTCTGCCTTTTATCTTCTAGTTTCTACAAAAACTAAAAGGTGTTATCATATGTATGTTATAGAAGTCCCATTCTCAGAATGACTTAATATCTTAAGTTCTGCACAGAACCATTATTTCCACCCTGGGTATATATAAATAACTAACAGCAACAACAAAACAAACAAGCAAGCAAAACAAAACAAAAGCTAAACATTAAGAAAACAAACAACATAATTAAAAATTAGGACATGGATTTACTCAGAGGTTTTTTTTTTTTTTTAAAGAACAAACAAGTGGCTGACATTTTTAAAAATTATTTCAGCATTCTTAGCCATTAGGCAAATGAAAATTAAAATTACTTTCAAATTTCATCTTAATCCAGTCAGAATGGCTAAGAACAAAATAAAAATGTTGGTGTCTTTGTATAGAAAGAAGACTACATATTCACTGATTGTGGGAATATAAAGAGGTAGAGCCACTACAGAAATCGATGTAGAGGCTACTCAAAGAGCTGGCAACGGATCTACCACAAAATCTAGCTATCCCCACTCAGGGACACATATTCAAAGGACTCTGTTTCCACCTATAGAGATATATGGTCCTCTATCTTCATTGCTGCTTGACACACAATAGCAATGAACAAGAAATAAGCCTACCTGCCAACCAAAAGCTGAATAGATATTGAAAATGCAATACATATACACAGTGAGCTGTTATTGGGTTAAAAAGATAACATTTGTATTTAAATGGCTAGAATTAAAAATTATCATTCTGAATGAGGTGACCCAGACCCAAAAAGAGAAACACAACATGTTTTATCTTATATATGGAGGCTATATTGGAATCTTACATTGCAGAACCAATATAAGAAAAGACATTAGTAAGGGGCAATGGGGGATTGAATTTCAAGGGAAGAGAGAGAGAATGCGTGTAATGTAAGTCATGGAACAGGCAGGGTTAAATGGGTTGAGGGATGGGGGACAGGTTAGAGTAGGGCATAGAGAGAGGAATAACAAACAACAAAGAATTTTGGAACTGTATGACTATAAACAGTTCCTAAAATAGATCATATATAAAATTAGTTTAAACAATGTTTCCGTACAATGGAGGAAGATATTTCACCCAGATACCATAAACCATCAAATAAAAAATGTACTTTCAGAAATAGGTTACATCTTTTTGAGTTAT
Organism: Acomys russatus; assembly: GCF_903995435.1. NCBI lineage: Eukaryota > Metazoa > Chordata > Mammalia > Rodentia > Muridae > Acomys > Acomys russatus. Next base: position 33,516,292 of record NC_067158.1, read on the forward strand.
AGGTCATTGGGGTACCACAGATCTCCCACTAGTGAAGACTATTACAATTGTACTTGGATATCCTCTGGAATGTGATGGCAAGACCATATTGACAAAGGCACCATGTAATTGAGTCCTAGGATACATAAAAATCAAGCTGGTAATGACCTGGAAGCTTTATTCCTATTGGCTAGCTTTCATGAGGCTGGCAAGTGCTATATATGCTACTGGGTGATAAAAATCATCAACAGTCTTACCTGGGTGGGAATCTTGTGAGCTATAGTAAAAACAGGCTGAGCAAGATATATCCACTGGTGCAACAGTGGCACACATGATATAGGAGTTACCAAGCCCTTTCTGCTTGAATTTAAAGCTTAATCTACCAGATAGAATGTATACTTGGTACTGGCAGCCAGACAGGCAAATCATGGCTGTGGGGTCACAGGCTATAGAGGAGAACCTAGTACTAAATATATATCTCTGAATTCTAATCTCTGTACCCACAGATCAATACGTCTCTTAACCCTCATTAAAAGAAGCTTCTTTTTCCAGTAGAAATGAATACTCTAGAACACTGTAAGTGCGTGTGGAGTGCTCAGATCTGAATAGGGCAGTTATCTTGCAGCTTAGACCTTTAAGGTTAAGAGATTATTGTGGAAGAAGCAAAAATATTCTCATAGCCAGAGTTAGGAGAAAGCTGCAGTAAATCATTATTTTCTGGGCAACACGGGGATGTTGCACATACCATCTCTGAAATGGCTGTGACAGCATGCATGCGAAGAAGCCAGCCAAAATTTAAATATGAATGAGAGAAAGACTCATGAGACTTCGCCAATTGCTGTAGGGCTGTGGCAACTTTTTTTTTTTTTTTTAATTTATTCTTGTTACATCTCAATGGTTATCCCATCCCTTGTATCCTCCCATTCTTCCCTCCCTCCCATTTTCCCATTATTCCCCTCCCCTATGACTGTTCCTGGGGGGGATTACCTCCCCCTGTATATGCTCATAGGGTATCAAGTCTCTTCTTGGTAACCTGCTGTCCTTCCTCTGAGTGCCACCAGGTCTCCCTCTCCAGGGGACATGGTCAAATGTGACTTCTAAGAGGCTTCTCACACACCAGGAGGTTTCTTACACCCCTCCACTTAGTTAACACAGTAAGAGCACATGAATCTGAGAAGGAAGAATATTCAGAGAATAGGGGAGTGACTGGAGGAAGCAGAAAGGGGGATGGATTTGTATGATTTGAAATATATGCATGGATAAAATTTTCAAATACTTAAATAACACCTCTATTTGTATCATTTCAATAAAAGGAAGATCCTAACAAATAAAATGTGCTAAAAGTGACTATTCGACCATGGAAGCCTATCATCCTGTGGCAGTGGGGAAGTCCTGTCTAATAGCTACTTTTCTTTTCACTGTGACCAAATACTTGACCAAAAAACAACTTTAGAGCAAACACGTTTGTTCTGGACCATGGGTTGAGAGTACAGACCATCATGGCAGGGAAAATGTCCTTGGAAATGGCCCTAGTTACAGTGGTATGAGCATAAGGCACTTGTCAAACAGTGCCCACAGCCAGAAAGCAGAAGAGATGCAAATTGGTGCTCATATGCCTTCTTCCTTTTCTTTTGATTGTGTCTGGGGCTCTGGAATTGGAGTGAGTTGTCCTTTCCTAGTTATACCTCTCTAGAAATGACATCAAGCCATGGCCAGGAATATCTCATATGATCTCAAACATAGTCAAGTTGATAATGAAGACTGACCATTACATTGCTATCACATGCCGCCTTACAACAGATTGCAAACATCATTAATCCTACTTATGCAGCTTAACTTCGTTCTTATGACTTAAATTAAAGATAGAAAACAAGGATCGTATTTCTTTTTTGTTTGCTCATATTTAATATTTCTTTAAGTTACCTCTATTTTTCTTAACTTCTTTTAAAAATATTTATGTTTCTATGATTTGATTTATTTACTTACTTAAATTTGTGTGTGTATATAAATGGAGCTCAGAAAGGGGGCATTGGATTTCTTGGAGCTGGAATTACAAGTATTTGTGTAGCATTCAACTTGTTTTCTGAGAGCTGTGATCAAGACTCCATTTTTCATAGTCACACATCATGAGCTCTTAACCATTAAGCTGCCTCTCCATCCCCTTCTTTCCTCCTTATAAGCACCAACTTTATAAGCTTACAGCAATTACAGCCTCTGGAAGGCAATTCCACTCCATTCGTGTATTCATGTCAGTGATCCTTAAAATGGGAATTGGTATTTTAAGAAGCCCTCTAGATCATTTTGAGGATATCATGCATTTGAGTGTCTGTGTTTATGGAGGAACATTTTCTGAGTTGCACTTGGAGGTAGGGGCTATAGAAATGAAGGATTATATGGTATTGCTATACAGATCATGAGCCTCCCCTAAAGAAAGGGTTTTAGGATCTCTACAATGAAGGAAGGAATATTTTTAATAGAGATTTTAGCTTGTCAGAGAATGGTGGTAGGCAAGAAAAAAAAAAATCTGATCCAGCATAATAGCGCATAACTATAATCTCCCAACATGAGAGGTGTTACCAGAAATAGCAAAAGTTCAAAGTCAAGATCCTCAAGTTCAAGGATAGCCTGGACCACTTGAGACTCTGGTTCAGATATTTTTTAAAAGAGGGAAAAACAAACATAAGGATGGTTTGGATAGTTCCAATGCCGTAGACACGCAGAGACATGGGTGAGGCTGAATACTTCACAAGACAAAACAAAACTATGAACAGGAAGAGGAAAAAGGTACTACTGGGGACATTGGCAGGAAAAGAGATACACAAGGGTAGTGAATAAAAATGTTCAGAATGCTTTTCACCTATTTACGAACTTGTCAAAGAAAAATTTAATTAATAAAAAAATCTTGTAAATGTTGTCAACATAAATTAGCTGAATGACTTAAACAAAAAATCATAAGGATGCTGATGGGAAGTCAGAACTGCTTTCCGTATGTGGCTCACCTGGCCAAGGCTACTGTGGAATTTTCAAAGAATGTACATGACCAGAGCCATTTCCAAGACAGCACACAGAGGATGAGCATGATCAAATTGGACTGAGCTACAGGTTCTCTAAAGGTAACACGGGAGCAGAGGAAGACTCGGCAATGCTTATGAATGAAAAGAGAGCCTGTGAGCAAATAGTACTTGGTATCCCTCTACTCAACAGACTAAAACACTCTAATGTAGTGCTTCTCCAAAGCTCTAATCGCTAAAGCACATCTTGAACCTCTAAAGAAAAGGGCTATAGCAGGAATTATTTCAGCAAATGATTTAGATTTAGATTTAGTCTTAGATTTTAAAGGGCAAAGAGGGAGGTAGATGCATCAGGAACTCACTCCAGGACTTTCTCACCCCAGGATAGTTCATGGATATTATGGGATATTATGGGAGACTTTTTGGAAACTGTACTTTAGGAATAAGGTATATGTGAATTTTAACTCAAGAGTTTGTAAAACAGGGAGTGAATAAAGACTGAACTCAATAAAGGGATTTATGGTAATGACTAAATCCTAGTGTTCATGACACTTTGGTGACTTGATGGATGCATGCCATTCTCACTCTACACCAGTGATTCTCAAGCTTTCTATTGGCCCTTTAATACAATTCCTCAGGTTGTGGTGAACACCAAGCATAACATCATTCTTTTCTACTTTGTAACTGTAATTTTGCCATAGTTATTAATCATACTGTAAATATTTGATATGCAGGACTTCTGATATTCGACACCCAAAGGGGTTGAGAAATACTGCTCTATATGGTGGTCTTAAAATCATTAGATTTTCATGGTGGGTGTTTCAGTGGTATCTACTGCTCTCTATAAATTATCAGGAAGATGTCTACTCTTTTCTTCTCATGTGGTTCATTTGACTCCCTGATCACCAAAAGGCCTCTAATATATAGAAAGTGAGCATCGCAGAAAGAATTCTGTTAAAACCAACAAGGCCCCAAAGAAGTAACCACTGAAGCAAGTAATCCACTTAGTTTGTTGCATCTGGTTTAGAGCAGTCAATACTGAGCTTATTTAGTCTCAGTCAAAATGAGGCCTCAGGTCCATGGGAACAGTAAAAGTATATTGGGTTATAGGTGAAACAAACCCTTGGGTAGAAACGTAAGTGCACATGGGAAGGCATACTGCAGAGAGCTGAGTCCTATGCTAACTATTTCCTGATAGGAACATGTGCTTTAAAACATTCAACCAAGTCTCCTTAAGGGCACTATCTGAATACACAAAATGAGCTTCAAAGAGGCAGCTTAAATATAAGCCCGAAGCTTAGGTCAACTCACTGTGTGTGATAGCTGTAAGTAACCAGGACAGCTGGCCAGTGGCAGAGGGGGCAGAGAGATGAATCTGGAGGCATGGGGAGACAAAAGCAAGAGTGCACATTCCTAAAGAGCCAAGGGAAATATTGAGGTTTATATTTTAGTGTAGCATATATAAAGAAATGTATGGCTTTGGAGATAAGCACTCAGCAGAGGCAGTATGTTGAAAGATTATTAGGGTCAGGGTTCTGACATCAGCCTGGACCACATCTTGTCTTCTTGTTAGTACATTGACCCAGGGTGGATCACTAAACATCATTTCACATCTGCAAATACATGATATAGTGTGCAGGCCTAGCAGGCTTAGTTTTTCTCAGGAGCCCTCAAATACATGACAGTAGGAAAAGCACAGTAAAACTTGATTGTAGTTTGCTCTGATTTGAAGACTTGATGTTAGCTTTCTGCTGCTACCATAACAAATTACCACAAACTTAATAGCTTGAAACAACATACATTTGCCATCTTATAGCTTGATATCATTAAATCACACAAGGGAGCTTATGCTTAGTTCTAGGGGTACAGAGAAACATCTGTTTCATGCTCAGTTAGGTTGTTGGTGAAACTTAGTGTCCTTCAGCTGTAGGATTAGCATCTCTAGTCTTGCTGGCAGGGTACAGCAGGAGACGCTTGAGTTCAAGTTCACTCTCTTGGCTCACTCTTTCACTCATTGCTTCTCTTATATTTTGAAAGGCAGCAACAGCAAATCTAATTCATTCCAGGTCAAAATAACCAGTTCCATGTATGTATTGAGTATACCTGTAAAGTTCTTGTCAATAAACACTGGTATTATTAGGTGGCTATCAACAAGATGAGTTAAAATAATGTTCTACTTCAATGGTGTATACTCTGTCAAGGTTGTTGTTGACCTGTGTTTATAGTGACACATGATCAGAGAATAAGGGAATGAATATCCTGTGCAAAACTGATTCCACCTATCTGTCATATCACCCTCCAAGCCATCTCTATCCTTATCTGGGTAAAATAATGATACTTGAATATCATTTAAAACAACCATTTATTGCTTCCCTCTTGCCAAAGATGAAGTAATGTAGATCAGGGTTAGGTCCTGAGGTCTGCAGCTAGGCAAATGTTCTTCCTCCCCCTTTCTTTCCATCCACTCCCCTTTCTTTGACCCTCTCTCTTCTCCTTTATCTTCTTCTCTTCTCTTCCCTTTATGTTCTCTACTGGTTTCTACATACCTTGGTTCTTAGGAAGTAAGAAATCCTGGCTCACTGCAATGATCCATAGATGGCCCTTGACACAGTGGAGTCCTCATTTCAGACTTTGAGAGCTTCTTTATTTCTGCCAGGAAGAATCTCTAGAAGATCCACAAGCCAGAGCATTTAGGTTTGTCCACTATCATCCTCCCTTCATCTGTGCCTTAGGAACTTCTAGATGTCTTTGCATTGCATAAAAGCAAAGACATTCTTGGGAGCTGGTTTGCCTCCTCTGAGGGCATTTACCTCTTACCTCCCACCCCCATGTTTCCCTGCCAGTATCTGGTTGTAAAGTTTCAGGCAGAGAGGACAGCCTACCAGGCAGCCTCATCTTCCCAAGGAAACAAAGGATAAAGACTCGTGATTCTTCCCAAAGTGATCCTCACAAACAATACAAAGTACTACTCCATTTAAATTTTTTTCTGTAACATTTTTGATAATAGAATTTGATATTAGATATTTGATAATAGAATTTCATCATTTTCTGCTTCTCTTTTCGTCCCTCCAAATCCTCCCATATGCGCTTCCTTGTTGCCTTTCAAATTCATGGCCTCTCTTGTCATTAATTATTGATAAATGCATGATTAGAACCTGCTCAGTCAGTCTAATGTTACTTGTACATATGTTTTTAGGCATCAGAAGTAATCAGCCCATTTTCAAGTCTCTACAATCTGGTAGTAGAGAAATCATCTGTAATTTTCTTCTGATGGCCCACAATGCTCAACCTGACTGTCCTTAAGCCTAAGAAAAGTCATTATCTCCAGGGTTGTGTCTGTCAGGAATGGTGTTGTTATGGTCTTTGATAACCAAATGAGAGAAGAAGTGAACCAAGTAGCAGGAAATCACTACCACAGGATTTTATAGTATAGTTTTTCATCCTAGGAACTTCATGGAAGTGTAAAAACCATGAAAGGGAAGCTTCCTAGCTCACTGAGTTCCTACAGAAAAAATCAGGTGCTTAGGGAGACTGCACCTAAGTGGTCAGTGGAGGTATTTGGAGCTGCTGTTATGATAACAAACTGATAGGGACTCCCTAATTAACTTTTACTCATCTCAAAAACAGAATAATTTTTATTTATTTTTTTTCTTGTTAATAATTCACTGTTGTGGGTGAAATGGATGAGCAGCTAAGAACATTTGGGTTTTTTTGGCAAAGGACCCAAGTTCAGGTCCCAACACCTTCATTTTAGCTCACAACTTCATAGGACTTTTGTTCCAGAGGACTTTGTTTACTTCTTCTGGTTTCTGTATGCTTGTTGTGCAGAGACAAACAAACAGGCATATGCAAATATGATTAATTAATGAATTGTGGTGTGACCATGGCCAGGCTTGTGCATGCAGCAATGACATGGATTGGCTTTGTTTTGGGTAGACTCAACCAGGAAGCCATTTTCAAGAGGTGGGCCTGGGACTGTGAGGATGGTGCAGTAGGATTCTGTTCTGACAAGTAAATATTGTTTAAACAATAATTCTATCTGTACATAAAACGTTTGCAAGCAGTCACTAGCCACCTCTGCACATCTTCTTACTTTTGTGACAATGGAAATATTGCAACTTCTCATGCAATTGTTCAAAGCTACACCGTGAGGAGTTCCCGGGCTCCCTTTGCAAAGTGTTTAGGGGAAAGCTTGAATATTTGAAATGTGTCCAACTCTAACCACAGCTATAGTTTTAATCTTATTTTTGAAAAATTGGTTTTCCAAGTTCATTGTCCTGCTATGGAGGTCAAGCCTCAGAAATCTCTCTTTCCCTCTCTCTGTTGTTTGTTTTCAGAGCATAAAAGTCTAGGACCTAAAAGGACAGAGAAATTAAGTATATGGCTTCTGGTGGTTTGCAAATGTTATCACTGTTACACATGAAAAGAAATCTTTCATACACATGCAGTAAATAAGCACAGAGCATTCATGTGTTTAGATTCCCCTGATGGTGAGATTGAGGCTCCCCCTGCCCATGTTTGTTGAGAGTTTATTCAGGTATTGCTTGAAGATGGACTCCAGGTGCTAATGTGATATTTGAAGGCTTCTAGGGAACACTTAAGGTAACTCAGAAGTCTCATGAGGTCCCTTTCTTCCCCTGCCACAATGAGAGCATCTTGGAATATTTTGTGTACTAACTTCTTTCCCAAAAACCAGAGCCAGAGCAAGGCTAAGATGAGGCCAGGGAGCTCCTTATTTTGCACAAAACCATTGTAAGGAAATTACAATGTACAGATTTCAGTGATTGAGATAATAATGTAGGCCATTCCTCAGCAAAAGCAATGAAGAGCAATACTTACAATTTTGAAATGGACACGTTCTCCTGACTAATACCATCTGTAACACAAATACTATAAATGGCTAATGGTGACGCATGCCAATCTTGGTATTGTCATTAGGTTGTTATTTTTATCTCAATATGGTTATATCAATGACCAAGGATTTGGCATACTCTTAATTTTTACAACTGAAGATAGGTGCTGCACTTACCTGTCTCAACTCTGTTTCTTCCACCAAATTCCCCTTCTACCATTAGTATGTAGGTTTTCTCCTCTAAGCAGTCATATTGAAATTTAAGCCAAGCCTCATAAAAATCTTGTGTCAGTCCTCAAAAGGCTGCACTTGGAGAGAAAAATAGGCAGTGGAAAGAAAAGAATGAGTTTTCTCTAGCTGTTATGTTGGTACACTGTATATAAGTGTTCAGGACAATGGATCACTTCTTTTCTTGAGCTTTCAGACAGTTTTGGACAACAGGGTGCCTCTTCACCACCAAAAGAAAAAGAAGAAAATAGCCTCCTTTTGCCTTTGCGAAGGGTGCAAAGAACATAATGGCCATGATTGATCTCTACTCTACAACTACCATTGTGAGCTGAATTAATGCAGCCTCAGAAGCTGTGACCAAGTCATAAATTAAACTCCAGAGCCAGGAGGAGATTTCATTTAAAGTCTATAATCTCCAAGCTTTGCTGCTGCGGACCGGAGCTCCAGGACAGGAAGCACAGATTCTATTTTTTCAGCTACCACATATGGGAAGTGATAAGTGAGGACGAAGTCTGAAAGAAGGAGGTGAGGACATGGGGCCCCTGGCCATCTACAGCACGATTAAGTCAGAGGAGCTCTTGAGCACTGCCCAGGGTGGAAGGCTGGTGAGTCAGACCTAAGTCATCCAGCTCCAGAAGCAAGACCCAGAATTACAAATATGGTTTGGGTTATCTTTTGGGAATAATAAATGTCTAATATTGAAAAATAAATAAATATATATTAAAACTAGGACAAAACTGGCAAACTATAAATGGTACAGAGCATGAGGAAAGATAACAGCATCCTGACAGTGCAGAACAGGTGAGTTAGCATAGGGGGAGGACAGGTTTCCCACAGTGGGAACTTTGGGTGTGCAATGAAAATGAAGTAGGAGGAATAGTCCTTTTTTCTTTCTTTCTTTTCTTTCTTTCTTCTTTCTTCTTTCTTTCTTCTTTTTTCTTAGGTTTTTCGAGAACAGAGTTTCTTGGTGTAGCCTTGGCTGTCCTAGACTCACTTTGTAGACCAGGCTGGCCTCAAACTCACAGCATCCACTGCCTCTGCCTCCCGAGTACTGGGATTAAAGGCATGCAGCACCACACCTGGTTTAAGAGAATATTTCTAGTCTAGTCAAACCAACTCACATGCACTGTCCAAACAATGGCGCGCTTAAGCTAACTACCTTGGTATGGGTTTTCAGTTTCCCAAAGGCAGAAAGCCAAGTCAGTAAGAAAAAGTAAATGTTTCAGTCTGCAGTTCATCAGTGGTGGAAGTTTCTTCAAATTCTTAGCTTTGCCTCATTCAAACCCCAAGAATGGCAAACGTCAGTAAAATTATAAAATATTCTTTTTCTTTAAAATATTTCTTTATAAAATATATTCTGATTATGATTTACCTTTCCTTCATATTCTCCTAGATCCTGGAGAAGTGGTTCAACCAATAAAACTAGGCTGGCAATGAAAACTAAAAGTATTTGTCATCTTATGTATCTCTCTCACATCTTATATCATTTAAGGTAAAGACCCTTGAGCCCGTCTGCGTGCTTGCAAATGGCAGGATTATCTTCATATTGTGGACACACACACACACACACACACACACACACACACACACACACCACACTGCACTGCCTGGTCTTATGTCAACTTGACCCACAAACTAGAACTATCTGAAAGGAGGGAACATCAGTTGAGAACATGCCTCTATTATATCTGGCTGTAAGTCATTTTCTTCATAGTAATTAGTGGCAGAAGGCCCAGCCCATAGTGGGTGCTGCCTGGGCTAGTGGTCTTGAGTTCTATAAGAAAACAAGTTGAGCAGGCCAGAGAATGCAAGCTAGTAAGCAGTACCCCTTTCTCACTGTGGCTTCTGCATCAGCTCCTGCCTCCAGGTTTCTGCCATGTTTGAGTTCCTGTCCTGACTTCCTTCAGTGGTGAATATGTAAGTTTTTGCCAAGCAACACTTTTTCTCCCTAACTGCTTTTTAGGCATGATGTTTTGTCACAGCAATGGAACCCTGGCTAAGACACATGTACTCAGCTGTTGTGAGTGATGATGTAATGACTGTGGAAGTGCAGATGTCTCTCCATAAGATAATGATTTTAGTTTTGAACACGCATCCAATTTGTGGGTCCTTATATAGCTCTGCATTTAATTCTTTGAGAATCTCATTGTCGTCTACAATTACTCTTTCAATTTGTATTCACTAGTGGCCTACAGAGTACTCTTTTTCTTCCCACCTTTACCAGGACTTAACATCACTTAGATTTGTGACAAATCACTAACATATAAGAATGTTTTCCTTGCATCTCAAAATGTCGAACTCAGAACTGCAAACAGTTGCAATAGGCTAGGTTTCAGGTGAGATAATGAGAAAAAGGTTTTGTTTTTTATCAGGGAAGACAATTTACTAAGTGATAGCAAATGGAATGATTATAGAACTTCATAGTTAAAATATGTTTTTAATATAAAGTAATCTTTACTGTTTTAGTAAGCCTGGTTGTACATGCGTAGAGGAGGAGCACTGTCCTGTCCTGAGCTCTGGGGTTTATCTTCTGTGCTGTGATTTGGATGGAATATACAGTTCTGTATCCACAAGCAAGATCATTCCCAGTGTTTTCAGTAGTTCATGGGGAACTGTTGCTCTTTCACAAAATGAGTAGTTAGCATTTATTCACTGAAGCACACACATTTCAAACAAGTGTTGAGCTAATGGTCCCTTTTTCAAGTGTAAGAGAGGCAGGTAGCATGTGCACAGATACACAGGTGCTCTTTTTTTGCAGGCAGGCACTTACTCTGAAATTTGTGGTTTGAATTGTGTCATTTCTTCTTTTGATTCCTTCCTCTTCCACCCCTTTCCTTTCTCCTTCTTATTTGTTCTGAATTTAATGTAGATTCATGATAAACTTGCTACATCCCATGCTGTCAACCATTACAGCTATAATGGCAATTAAAAGAGGTGATGAACCCAATCTTTATGATGCTAATATTATGATAGTAAGGGACATAAACAAACAAACAAACAAACAATATGTGTTTATTATATGGTCTGCATTTAATTATATATTATAAGTACTCATTCATATGATTGAATGTGATGATATTTCTTGTGGCAAATACACATAGACCCATCCATCAGTGGTGGTGGTGCTAGTGATGGTGTGTGTGTGTGTGTGTGTGTGTGTGTGTGTGTGTGTATGAGTGTGTGTGTGCATGTGCATGTATGTGTGCATGTCCATGTATATGTGCATGCACATGTGCATGTGACTGGACATGAGTAAATCACTTCTGTGACTTAGCCCTAGAAATCATACACAGCCCCATTTACCTGTAGTGCCATTCTAGTCTCAGTCAATGGATGCAAACCAAGACCTCTAAACAAGTGTTAGCCTGAATGAATAGGTCACTGCACATGGGGGTCTCCTTTGGCACCAAGTTACAGGGATCTCTTCATCTAAATGTCAGATTATTATATCAGATCTTCTGACAATGTGTTTTCTCACCACAAAGCTAGCCACGTTTAAATCAGTTAGCAGATCAGTTGATATCTCACTTATACTGATCCTTTGATTTTGGCTTCTCGTAATTGATCTCTCCTTTCTTAATATTAGCTAGAGAAAGGATCTGGTGCAGAAGTTAACACACTGACTTTCATGAAGGGTAAAAGAAGCAGTAAATGTTTGAGGCTTCAGGGACAGCAGAGGCTTGTCTCAGACTCCTAAAGTGTGCACTTGATAACAGAAAAGCAGCCATAGACATTATGTAAAGTGTCAGGTGTGACTTCACTACAGCAAAACTACCAGAAAAAATGGGTGTTTCCACATCCTGCACTTTGATGACCACTTATAAAATATAATCTAGTGTCCAGGACCTCTTGTTCAAATAGCAAGAGATAATGTAACAATGTCAGGATTGTAAACCCAGGAAATGAACAAGTCGTTTTCAATGTTATTTGGGGGTAATTCTCTTAAAATACTACTTTTCCAACAAAAATTAACCTATCCTAAGCACATAGTCAAATGCTTTGCTAAGAACAAATATTTTCTGCTAACTGCAATCATAAATAGTAAAACAATAGTGACATTATTTCATATCCATGTTTCCCCTAGTATTTCTGTGTCTAATTCAGCTTCCATAAGATTTAGAGATAGATTCAAAGTATGACACGAAGATAGGAGGTGTGGTGACTTCAATGATACCCTATGAGCATATACAGGGGGAGGAGGTCCTCCTCAGTCACAGTCATAGGGGAGGGGAGTAAGGGGAAAATGGGAGGGAGGGAGGAATGGGAGGATACAAGGGATGGGTTAACCATTGAGATGTAATATGAATAAATTAATAAAATATAAAAATAAATAAATAAATAAAGTTTCAGAAAAAAAGAAAGAAAGAAAAATGTTCCTTATAGGCTCATGTATTTACACACTTGATTCCCACTTGAATAGATTTTTGTGAAGTCATGGAACCTGTAGGAAGAGGAGCCTTGCTGGGGGTGGACTTTGAGGGTTTATAGTTTCACCCACTTCCTGTTCCCTTCTTGCTGTGTGTAGATAAAATATGCCAGCTTCCTGCTCCTGCTATTATGGCATGCCATCCCCATGTCAGAATACCATTGCTCTTGAATACTCCAAAATACACATTTAAGTAGCTTTAGGTTGAGGTGGTTTTTATTGTAACAGTAGAAAAGTAACTAATATAGCATGACTAAGAAGCGTTGCTATTGGCCACCAAGGCAGCTTGGAGCTCTAGAGTTTCAGGGCAAATTCAAATGGATTTCTATGAAGTGGGAGCATACCATTCTACAACAGATGTTCATGAAATACACATTTATTTCATCAGTAACATCAAAATAAATCTAAAATGCAGATTACGGGCCAGGATAAAGACCAATGGGAAGCACAAGGGAGTGTAACAATGTGGACAGCTGAGTTTCCCTCTGGAACTGGGTAATCTGAAGTGCTGGAATTTTCCTCGCCTTTCAATAGAGCCTTACCAGCCTCTAGAGCAGGCTCTCAACATTCCTAGCACTGTGACCTTGTCATACAGTTCCTCATGTTGTGCATCATAAAACTTTTTTCACGGCAGCTTCATAATTGTAATTTTGCTACTGTCACGAATAGTAACGTAAATAGTAATGCTTTCTGGCAGTCTTAATGATCCCTATGAAAGGGGCCTTCAACTCCCAAAGCCATTGCAACCTACTAGGTCAGCACCAGCGCTCTAGAGGCTCAAAGTCCAGTGTCAATAACACCTAGTGACTTGGAGGACATGTAGAAAGGTGCAAGTTTTCCCCTGTGATATTGGGTATGTATGCACACATAAAGAAAGTGATGCTGGGTTGGGGTAGTAAGATGGCTCAGTGAGCAATCTTGAGCAATCACTAAGCATGATAACCTCACTTTAACTTTGGGACTACATATTGCCTCCTGATAGTTGTCCTCACATGGCCTCCACATGCATGCTGTGGCATGTGCAATAGCACATACATATTAGTCAATCAATGTAGAAAATGACAAAAAGGAAATTAGAAAAAGAAACCAATTCTATTTCTTGAATGATGGTCATAGATAACTCAACATAACTCACTTTAGAATGATATATTTCCTCAACTCCTCTGCTACATAGTTTAAGAAATGGACTGGTCTAGACATGGTGGTGCATAACACCAGCATGTATGAGGCCAAGGCAGGAGGGAGGCCTCAGGTTGCCATGAACATGAGACTATATAGGGAGGTCTTAGCCAGCAGGATTTGAGTTATGAAGTGAGACCCAGGCTCAAAAAATATATTACATAAACATAAAGGGACTGAGTTAATTGAGGTTTTAGAATGACAGAATTTGCCCACTTACACAATAGTGATAGCTTCTAGTTTTCTTTGCATTGCTGTGTTCAGCACTATGACCAGAAGTACCTCAGGAGTGGGAGGAGGGTTTGTTCCCTTACACTGCTACACTGTGGTCCATTACTAGAGAAGTCAGGGCAGGAAAGTAGAGGCCAGAGATGAAGTGGAAGCCACCGAGGAAGGGCTACTCACAGGCTTGATTCCTGTAACATACTCAGCTTGGTGGGGTTTTGTTGGTGTTGTTTATTTGTTGATTATTTTGTTTTGGAGGTGGTGGTAGTGCTGCTGCTGCTGTTGCTGGCGGTGGTGGTGGTGGTGGTGTGTGTGTGTGTGTGTGTGTGTGTGTGTGTGTGTGTGTGTGTGTGCACATGTGTGTTTTTGCACATATGCCTGCTTGTATGGCTGTGCTTACCTACCACTGCGAACATGTGGAGCTCAGAGAGGAACTTCAGAGGTTGGTTCTTTACTTCTACCACCTGTATTCCCAAGACTGAATGTAGCTCTTCAGACTTAGCATCGAGAGTCCTTATTGCTCAGCCACTTTCTTGGAAGTCATTCCTATTTTCCAAGGTTTTGTTCATCTCTCTCGATGATTTTTATCTGTTTTATCTTGGTAGATCCTGTATGGATTCCGTGTGGGACGTTGTTGACATATATATGCACATTATTTAGATAAAAGAGAAAAAAACTAAATAATCAGTGCTAATTCACAGATTCAGAAAGGTAAGAAACAATGAAAGTGGTGGTCTCTGGAAATCAAGGACCTACTCTGAAGAGGGATGGCAGCTGTAATTCAAGGCAGGCAAATCCAACTGCTGGTGTGAAGGCCAATCACTCCATTTCTTCATATATGGGAAGAGAAAGTGACTCTTCCATAGGTAAGGAAAATGCTTCTAGAAGTGAACCAATGGTGCTTCGTGGCCAAATATATTTATAGAACACAATTGTATTGTTTCCTATTAATCTCGACCCTCAATGGAAAGTTCCCCTCTGTTTAAAGCCTGATTATGCATGCAGTCAGTATAAAATTCACATAACAAGCACTTGCTCCAATACAAGCATTAAGGCAATAGTAATGGAAAGTGATAACCACTGACTCACAATTGTGTGAGATGGCAAACTCCACATGTGTTGTTGCCTGAACATCTTTACCAGATCTCTATACTGAGACATAATATAAGCTATGGTATCATTTAGATGCAGGTCCTTTTAGTGAATGATTATGTCATAAAATAAGAGATTCGTGATGAGAGTGGAGTCCTCATGAATTAGCTTATAGGAGCAGAGCATTCTGTTCAGCTTATATACAGGCAATGATGCAACATTCAGGAAACTGTCTTAGAAGTTCATACTAGGAATCTTACCAGACTGAAAATTCTGGTTCTTTCATCTTGAATTTCCTAGTCTTCACAACGGCAATGGAATATCTTTCTAGCCTTTTTAATGTTCTTGAACTCAGGAACATTGCTTTAGCAGTTAAAGTAGATCAAGACAGCAGGACTTGGAAAGAGTACTTTGTTTGAACTCCCTGTAGGTTGCCCCAGCTGTGGCTGCTCTTGATTGGCCTTGCCACCGACCGTATCTGAAGCTATTACGTGAAGGACTTCCATGAGATTTCTCCAACATAATTGAACTGCCTTATGTAGTGACTGGTTTTCAAACTTGCAAACCCCACCGAGGCTCGGTTTACTTACATTGATTGTTTACTGTATGAATCTGAACTGAAGCAAGTCGTGTGACCCAGCACAAAGTCTCTGTGAGGCAGAACCACATAGGATTTTGACCATAAACAAATGTGATCAATTGTACTGAAACTTGTGAAACCACTGCAGTTGATAATGTGATCTTTGATTATTGTGGTATTGGAGGTAGTGATATGGGTGTGCATGTACATATATATATATATATATATATGTGTGTGTGTGTGTGGTGTGTGTGTGTGTGTGTGTGTGTGTGTGTGTGTATGCATGTATATGTATTTACACATATATGCACATTTGTGTGCGGGCAGTATACATGTACATGTTTGTATATGCATGTGTAAATATGAGCTTGACAAAAGGTGTGTTCCTCTATCTCTTGCCCCTTTTTCTATTGAGGCAGGGTTCCTCAGTTGGACCCAGAATATGTCAAGATAGCTTGTGTAGCTATCCAGTTTCCGCTAAAGGTCACACCTTCTGAGAGCCTGGAATTATGGAAGGGCAACCACACCTATCCAACATTCATGTGGGTTTTAGAGATCTGAATTCTAGTTGGTAAGCTGGTACAGCAAGAATTTATCCACTGAAATATCTTCTCAGTCTGAAATTGTTTTTAATGCTTATTATTGTATACATACTGAATATTGAAAAGGAGATAAACATGTTTTGTGTTGACCCCAAATACAGATTGGGAACAGACTAGTGAGAGAGCAGGATATTTATTCCCTTAGAAGTCGAAAAACTTTGTGGGAGAGGCTTTGGACTCCAACTGAGGCTTCAGGTTCTCCTTGCTCCAGGTTCCAGCAGCAACTTTGGTGGGATTGCTGGTTTGCTGAGGTCCGCTGACTACTCCAGGAGAATCGTTCCAGAACTAATATCCTTAAGGTTTCATTATGTGTTCTTTAATCTTCTCTTCCTATGTTTGTTGATGGTGGGGTTGTAAGGGAGGTAGGCTCATTTAATAAGTTCATAATAAAATAGTTGTTAAGAAAACTGAGCCTACAGAATATAATGTTTAAATAATTAGCAACAGATTTTT